>NC_084653.1:9187500-9487500 GCF_019802595.1 Syngnathoides biaculeatus | reverse complement strand
TCCTCTTTTAAAAGGAAGTGCACTTAATCATTTTACATTTCATCAACATTTGCCAGTTTAAAACTATCATATGTCACACTTTTAAAATAAAGACAATACTGCACGCTCCAGTTAAGGTTAACAGTAGACTGTGCAGTGAGGTCATCACCTTCCTCATCTGCATCAGTTGCAACAAAGACTTTATCCAGTTTGTGCTTCTTCATGAGGTTTCGTATTTTTTTGACTGCCCCCTTGAGGCTGGGGACATCCTCTCTGTGACCCCAGATGAAATCCTTCCGCCGCAAGTGGACCCCGAGATATGGACCCCCTTTGGCAGAGCCCAGCTTGGCCTGAGTGGGGGGGGAAATGGTAGAAATATTTTCCCAAGGGTTTCTCCACTTACTGCTGCTTCATTCTTCACAACCAAAAACATTATCTTGATACTAGAAATGGCCTGTCGGTAAAATTGTGAAATTCTGCCTGTCTGTAACTGACTGGTCATCAGTCCAGTGTATCCTACCTCTCACTGAGTGAAATGGAATGAAGAGTAGAGCAAATGGATTGGTGGACTGGATACATGAATGATTGGAAAAATGGCTTTGATTCATCATTAGTACACATTTAGAGACATCCCTTCAATCTTAAGTTTGAGGGATGCTGCTGATGATTTCAGTATAACTGTGCCTTCGTGTAAAATCACAAGTTTTATCAAGGCATGCTTGCATGAGTTTGGTGTAGAACAAAGGAATTTGATTTGGTTATTCTGGAGTCCATCTATGTTTTAATGAGTGTGAGGATTTAGACCAGCTACTCAGTATCTGCCCACCATCACTTGTGATATAAAATATTGTTCTAGATGAGGGTTATTTTTGTTTATGTCTTACCGTACCGTAGAATGCTAACTGCTTATTCAAGACGTTAGACAGCGCACTTGCTCAGTGTCAAAGGTCCACAGGACAGAGCGCAAAGGCAACAGCAACCCAGTGAAACCAATGCTGACCGTGCCCATATTTGGAAGAGCTGCTGAATTAGCCAACAAGGATGTCAGGAGGCTTTCCCTGCTGTTACACAATTAGATTGGACCTTGGCAATTATGTATTGGTCATGTTGCACACAAAAAAAATCCCCATTTATTTTATTGAGAAGGAGGTGGTAATAATAATAATAATTTCGCATCAGGATCTCAGAATTTAGCCTTGTTTGGGAGCTACATTTGCACGAAGAGTGTTTCGAGGTGTATTTCAGGCTTAGCAGGGAGCAGTTTGAAAGCCTCCTGCTGACATATTTCTGTATAGCATTTTTCTATTGTGGGAAAGCTCGTGTAGTGAGAGATCACATATCACATTTATGATGACTTCCTCCATTTTCCCCTTGTTGTTTCCAGTACAAGTACACCAAAATAGCACTCACCATCACATCTCCTATAGGGTATATGCACAAACTACTTCCGCATTCAGCCAACCAGGAATAAGCATTTCTGCCTCTCTCGAGGGAATGGGGAGGAGGACCGTTTTCAAACTAGCATCGCAACTTTAAAAATCTACAATGTCTTCTTCTGTGCAGTGAGAAAATGCCTCAAGAATGAGATGAGTACTCTTAGTGACGCAAAATGAGCCCTTCTCATGTGATACTGAAGTTCAGGTTCGTGTTTAAAGAGTATCTCCTTAAACATATTAATATAGGAGTTAACTCCTGCTTGTATGATTAATAATGTTATAATCTGACCGACAAAACTACATTTTTGTGATGCTCACCATTTTGACTCTAGAACAAATGATTCAGATATAATTATACTCTGGTGTCACCGTGGCTCAGCTGCAAAGCGTTGGCTTCACAGATCTGAGGTCCCGGGTTCAATCCCAGACGTCTGTGTGAAGTTTGCATGTTCTCCCCGTGCCTGTGTGGGTTTCCTCCGAGCAATCCGGTTTCCTCCGGGCAATCCGGTTTCCTCCCACATCCCAAAAAAAAAAAACAACAAAAAAAAAAAAAACAGGCAACATTAATTAGACACTCTAAATTGCCGCTAGGTGTGATTGTGAGTGCGGCTGTTTGTCTCCATGTGGCTGCAATTGGCTGGCAACCAGTTCAGGGTGTAACCCCGCCTCCTGCCGTTGGCAACTGGGATAGGCTCCAGCACTACCCGCGACCCTCGTGAGGATAAGCGGCAAAGAAAATGGATGGAAAATGATACTCAATGTGAAATATTGTTTTCATTTCTTAACAAATCTGAGGTACACCAGCATCATGGGACGCACTGTGCTGGACTTGAGAGCTTCCATTGTATATAAAGTTTCAATTGAAGCATCCCTGTAACACAGTGTAGCACCCAGCAGTCACACCAGAGATGCTGACTCACTTTCATGCGAGTCCAGTCTTCATTGTAAATAGTGTGGTCACCATCATCTGTTGAGTTGAGGTACTTTGTTCTGAACTCGTCTCCAATGAGCCGCAAGTGCTTGGCAAACACCATACTGCGCCGGCTCTGTTGGAGACGGAAATAATATTATTTGCTTAAATTTCCACCGTTCATCCTTTTGTACTCAAGAACAACGGCAATATACAATATATCAAAATAAATAAAAATGTCTCGCAGCATTTGTCAGGCTCGTGTGACGTCAAACGCGTGTTTGACTTACATTCCAGTAATCCTTCCCAGCATAGTGATCGTGGAGAAGAGTCTCTGCTCGGTCGAGCATTACTGAGCTGCAGATGGAAAAAAGAAGTTGGATGATGGTTTAATAAGACATTGGAAAACAGGTTATTTTAAATAGTAAACTTTATATTATTTTTTAAACTGAACTATTGTACAATGTGGTACAAATAACACAATTCAAAATTTCAAAATAATATGAAACCACTTAATTTCTTATCATCTCTGGGTTTTTGTTTTTTAGGTACTTAGTACTGTTGTTTGTCATATCATGTACACATCCCATGTGCCATCAAATTTGAAGCAATACAAGTGTAATCGTCAAAATGACTCATTTAAAATAGGAGTTTTGATTGCAAAGTAGTGTAGAACTGCACAGTATCAGAGTCCATTTATCATCTATATTTTGCAGATAAAAGCTGACCATTTCTAAGTTTGCTAAGGCAGAATTTCTATACTAGATGGAATCTCGTTGGATTCTGCATGTGCACATAAAGTTATGACTGAGGGTGTACTGTATACACCTATCACACTATCATTATGAGATCTATAATCTCTCTCAAAGGACTCACGTCACTGTAATGTTCTCCTGAAGAACCGGTACCATGATGGAGGCATGACCTTGTGCAGACAGACAAGTCATGTTTCGAGCTCTCGTTTCTTCGAAGCCCCAAAACCATCCCCTTGGAATTGGGCAAAAACAAGAGGTAGAAACATTATGACGAACAAAGAGGAGAAATATGGGTAGGCGCCACAGAAGAGCTGGATGATATTGATTATTAGCTCCTAAAACCATCCAGTGGCTTACCAACTGGCACTCATGTTAATGTACAAAAAAAAAAATGGCTACTTTGACCTTGGGATTCCAGGGGGAACACATTGTGACAATTTCTCGATTGTCATATAGTCACTACCATGGAAAGATCCACACGGTATACTACTGTGCACAGTATATGTCAACACACGTGTGAACAAATCAGAAAATCATAATTTTAAACTGCATTTTAAATATTGTGAGAGCTCTGGATTACCTGTAGTAGCCCTGTTTATCTTTATTGTACATCAATTTCTCAATGCATGGTCGCTCATCAACCTTTTCCTCCCATTTCCCATCACTCCATCCCTCTGCATAATTTTGCAAGACCACAACCTGATCAATGAATGGGCCTCCATTTTCTTAAAAAAAAGAAAGAAAGTGAAGAGTTTTAACAAATGTTAAAAGGCGAAGGATGGGATTCAACATGCTTGCATCTTTTTTAGAAATGTCACATAACATACTAAACAATTTTTTTATTTTTATTTTTTTACAAAAAAAAAAAAGCTCACCAGCAATGAATTCCTCATACTCAATCACTGGAACGTTGGCCTGCAGGCTGGTGAGGCTGAAAAACTCCCCCCAAGGGATGCGGATCTGATGAAGGTTGGGGCTCTGCCAGTGATACAGTCGACCCCATGGGGGAAGCACGAGGACCCAGTCATCGCCATTTTTCCTCAGAGATTTTACCAGGGATGCTATGCGTATATAAACATCTCGCCGCAGGTTGAAACCCTCTGGGGGGTTCACGTCGTACAGAAGGTATCTTGGATACAGTAAAACAGCAC
This sequence comes from Syngnathoides biaculeatus, assembly GCF_019802595.1. NCBI lineage: Eukaryota > Metazoa > Chordata > Actinopteri > Syngnathiformes > Syngnathidae > Syngnathoides > Syngnathoides biaculeatus. The sequence goes on along the minus strand of NC_084653.1, from coordinate 9,483,269 downwards.
GTGAGTATGTGTGTTTATTGTCACTGAACTACAACATATGAAATTTAGGAAAAATATAACCACTTACCACCTTTGTAGTAAGAGAATGTTTTATTTTACAAGTTTGATTGTGGAATGAGTCAGGCCTGATCAATACATTTACTTCACTAGCTTCCAACACCTTAGATTTAATAGTCATGGTTTCATCCCCTTGACACTTGTTCAGGAAAATCCATGCTTTTATATATACCAATACCTTCTTTTATAATAATACAAGTATACAAGTGACGGGCTGAAATAGTATTGTAGTACGGTTGATTCATTGTCGTTCTTGTGTATTTTGAACCCCTGATTGTCAGGAAGCGGTTTAAGTACCGTGGCGTGAAGTACGTAAAAGCTCTCTGAACGTATTTTAGGTAAGCTAACGTAGCAGCTTCAAACACTCAAAACGATTATATCGTTTCAAAATGTTGCGACATTCATGACCATGGCACCGAAATTCAGTGGGTGAAGGGTGAATGCTTGGAGAATGTTTTGAGAAGCTCTCCTACACGTTATGTGGCTTATTCGTTTGAGATTTTTTTTCAATACGACTTTTGCAATAGTGTGTCGTGAAAGCAACATGATTTGAGTGACATGAGATATGGGTCTATCGCCGTTTAGATACAACATTGAAACATTACAACTAAAACCTCAATATGCGATTTCCACGCGCAAAACTTGAAAGAAAAGTTTAATGATGACTAACGGCAACTATTTTCATGGTGGAGAAGAGCAGCTAGCATAACTGACCGTGTGTGACTAAGCTCACCGTAGCTCCCTAGCGGCGGCGATGGGTACAGTAGGCGAGTAGTTTGCACTAAACGCATCCTCGCATTTTGGCGTTTCGAAGCCTGCGAACGCAATCAAAATGGAAAAACACAAAACGCAAAGGGAGTATGTTGAGTCTGTAGCAGCAAATGATAAAGGCGTTCGTCTGAACGCCATATTTGCTCAAAGCCACGCACTTCCGGACGTTGAGAAAGCGTTTGCTTAGTTGCCCGGGCAACCACCCAGTTCCGACGAGCGAACTTTTGAAAATCCATCTTTCTACCATGTAGTTCACTCCACTAGGGGACGCTTCAACATAAGACGTGTGTAGAGGGACGTCTGTAATGTTCACTACTGTGCTTAATGAGTACTGCGATTTGATAATGACCAGTTCAATGTGTAAACTGCCTCGCGAAGTTAGCTGTGATGGGCTCCAGATTAACCCCGACAAAAATGAGCACATGTGAAAAGATTATATGTGGATCGCTGGATCAAACAAAATAAAAGTGATGCACCCACCATTCCTAGTGTGCCTATGGTGGGTTTACCAGCCTATCATGGTAGTGTTATGATAAGGTGGGTTCATTTTGGGAATTATGTTAATTTTACTTAGGATATGACGCAAATTGCATAACTGGTTTTTGTGAGTAAGCAGGTTTTTTTAAACAATTTATGAATGTATTTTTATGATTGCATTCATGTCATGTCATTATCCAATCTGCTTACCTTCACAAGGGTTCCAGGAAAGCTGCAGCCTATCCCAGCTAGCTTCGGGCGAAAGGTGGACTACACCGTGAACTGGTCACCAGTCAGTCGCAGGGCAGATATCGACACAGTCACTTAGCGGGAATCGATCCCACATTGCCCATACCAAAGGCAGGCGTGTGTACCCCCACCATCAGTGACCCTGACTGCATTCATTTTGCTCAAAAGTGTTTTTCCAGGCCACTGTACCTGAGAGTCAGCACTATGGCTCTCCCAACATCAACACAAGACGATAAAAAGTAATGGTTCTAAACTTGTGACAATACATGGCCTTATCGATGCCATTGTAGATTTCTGCTATAATGAGATTGAAAGGCAGTCCAATCAAAAGTTAGTGTGTGACTTTTGGGCCCAGAAGTGTATTTATAGTCACATTATTTTCAGTATGTTTGGGTATGTATGTGTCAATCCTTCATTTCAATCACGATCTACATCAAAAGGGCCCCAAAAGTTGTTAAGGGTTGTTATTGGACCATAGCTGTGCTTTAAAAATACAATGGCAGGAAGAACAGGATGTTTGTGGGCCAGATACTCAACCAAAACACAACCACATACACAACAGACAAAATAGTGTTTTGAAATGTTTAATAGGTAGCAAAATAATTAGACCTGATTATGAATCAATAGTGAAAAATACTTTGCATTGCTAACTATTAAATAATACCCAAATGTGTCTAATATTCTTCTCCCTCCTCTTCCTCATCAAAGGAATCAATCCCGACCTCCTCATAATCCTTCTCAAGGGCCGCCATATCCTCTCTGGCCTCTGAGAACTCTCCTTCCTCCATTCCTTCGCCAACATACCAGTGCACAAACGCCCTTTTGGCATACATCAGATCAAACTTGTGATCCAGGCGAGCCCAGGCTTCAGCGATGGCTGTGGTGTTGCTCAGCATGCACACAGCCCTCTGCACCTTGGCCAGATCTCCTCCAGGAACCACTGTTGGAGGCTGATAATTGATGCCCACTTTGAAGCCAGTGGGACACCAGTCCACAAATTGGATGGTGCGTTTGGTCTTGATGGCGGCAATGGCCACATTAACATCTTTGGGAACTACTTCACCACGATATAGCAGACAGCAGGCCATGTATTTACCATGACGAGGATCACACTTGACCATCTGGTTGGCTGGCTCAAAGCACGCATTGGTGATTTCGGCAACAGAGAGTTGCTCATGGTACGCTTTCTCAGCAGAGATGACTGGAGCATACGTGGCCAGGGGGAAGTGGATACGAGGGTAGGGTACCAAGTTGGTCTGGAACTCGGTCAGGTCAACATTCAGTGCACCGTCAAAGCGAAGAGAGGCTGTGATAGATGACACTATCTGACTAATAAGGCGGTTGAGGTTCGTGTAAGATGGACGCTCAATATCAAGGTTCCTGCGACAGATGTCGTAGATTGCTTCGTTGTCCACCATGAAGGCGCAGTCGGAGTGCTCCAGGGTGGTGTGAGTGGTTAGAATGGAGTTGTAGGGCTCTACCACTGCTGTAGAAACTTGAGGGGCTGGGTAGATTGCAAACTCGAGTTTTGATTTTTTCCCATAATCAACAGAAAGTCGTTCCATTAGGAGGGAGGTGAAACCAGACCCGGTGCCACCACCAAAGGAGTGGAAGACCAAGAATCCTTGGAGACCAGTGCACTGGTCGGACTGTAGATACAAACATAACATTGAAACAGTTTTAATTTGAATGACACAATTAAATGTTCACCGAGTGTTCACTGAAGGGTTTGTATTGCAAATTCTGCTCTGACCAAAATAGACCTCCACTAGAAGTTCCACAACAACCTACGATTCAGATGTACAAGAAATGTCCATAAAGATTCTACTATGGTTACATAAGACTAAAGTAATCACTTCTGTGACGTGTTACTCTTGAATATTGACGGGATAAAATGAGTCAGAAGAAATAACCCTCACCAATTTCCGGATCCTGTCGAGGACAGAGTCAATGATCTCTCTACCGATGGTGTAGTGTCCACGGGCATAGTTGTTGGCCGCATCTTCTTTTCCTGAGATCAGTTGCTCAGGGTGAAAGAGTTGACGATATGTACCAGTACGCACTTCGTCTAGAAATGTGGTAGACAAAAGGAACAGCAGAAAATAATAACTTCTTTTGAAAAGTGTACAGAATTTCTTTTACATTAATTTTGGACAAGAAACCTTTATTGATTGATCAACTAATGTTTTGTGTATAACTCCATGAATTTCAAAGCGAAAACAAAAAAAGTATTTTAGTGCTGACCAACAACCGTGGGTTCAAGGTCAACAAAGACTGCCCTTGGGACATATTTTCCAGCCCCAGTCTCGCTGAAGAAGGTGGTGAAGGAGTCATCATGGCCCCCTTTGTACTTTTGGATCTCCATCGTGCCATCTGATTGAATGCCGTGTTCCAAACAGTAGAGCTCCCAACAGGTGTTCCCCATCTGGACACCAGCTTGGCCTACGTGGACAGAGATGCACTCTCGCTTGAAGAAAGAAACAAGGAAAAGATAAAGGACATAAGAACAAGTTTTTTTTTAAATTTCATAATATTGACTAGACAAGACATAGTAGTGAAGTGGTTCCATATTATTTCAGCTTTAAGAGTTAAAAGTTCAAGTGATTTCAGCAACTGGAGAAGAAGTAAAGGTTTTAATTCCGTCATAGTAACATAAATTACTTAGTGCAATTGTGTTACAAATTCCTCTTAAATAACTGAGTGGATTGATTTTAAAAAGTATCTGCTGAAAAAAACGCTTAGAATTGTTTACATTTAACAAAACAAGGAAGACCTCATTTTGTGTTTCCCCTATTATATCAATGTTGACAGTTGACGCACCCATTTCGCCCCATGATGCAAAGCACACCCTCAGATAAAACTTCCTGGTGCTTGATCGTCGTCATCTTGCTGGACTGGATTAGCAGGAGGAACACCTTCACACCTTATCGTTTACAATGTGGCTATTGCGAATAAAACTGTTAAAACCTATACCCTTTAAAAGTTGATAGTCTTGTATCTTCGAAGCACCGAACATCAAAATAAAATCATTTTGTTTGAATTGACTGTGGACCAGTTTGGTGTTGCACTCGGGTCGTTGAGTACAATTTTGTGCATTACCTGTTATGCCTGACACACTGAAGAGATTAAGGGATACAAATTGGTTAGTATGTAGAGGGTCGAAATACAAGCAGATTTGTATTAACTCTGGCTGTTTTAACTAGGTTATATTGCAAGATGTGTAAAATTTTGGACATTTTCCATTAATCCTGCAAAATGCCAGGAAAGTTTCAGACTAAGTGTTGCTGTAATTTGCCATAAAGGCTTTATTATTGTAAATGAGTAAAATGTATTCCACCTAGTAATTTAAGAAAGAAAAAAATCAAACAATGACCAAATTCTGATGAGATCCAGTCAGTAAACCAAACACTGTATAATATTTTATCCTTTTTTCTCTCTCTCTCTCTCGCTGTCTCTCTCTCTCTCTCTCTCTCTCTCTCTCTCTCTCTCTCTCTCTCGCTCTCTCTCTCTCTCTCTCTTCTCTCTCTCTCTCTCTCTTTCTGTCTTTCTTTCTTCTTCTCAGTGAGCTTGATGACATTGTGCCAGTATTGAAAGGACTGTGGTCTTGGTGAGAGTGACGAAATCAACTATCTTTCCAAAGTTTTTAAGACCTCATTAAATCGGTGTTGAGATTAGTTCAATTCTCCAGTGTCCACTTTTAGTAACCCCAGCTAAAGTGACATCATCTGAATTTCCAGGTATGCAGGTCACGGCACAGCAGCTATTTTGGGTGCACAAGTTGAGAGATGACACCCGGTAGCAATGTGGGTGTGAATGTTTACGTAAACACTGACAGGCAGCCACAGAAACAGTCAATTACTATATTTTAAAAAAATACATCAGTTAGAAAAGAGTAAAGTGTAACTAAGACTTTAACAATTAAATGGCATTCTTTAGTATTTTATAATCAGTTTATCATTTCTAATTCTGACCTGATTGTGCTAAATTGCATTGATTCAATAGTGTATATACAGTATTTGAGTCTTTAGCGTTGCCATTTTAATGCCTAGGGTCTGTTTGAGTAAAGTGAGTGTCCCACTGTTCACTAGTTTCATTAGCATTACTAGCATTGCTAACAAGCTATGTTTGCACAATACTGTGCAAACAAGACTGCATGGAGTGTTTTCCCAGATGAATGCGATTAACTGTGATATATCCTCGCCAATTACTACAATCTTTGAAAAAAATGCATCCCTTTTTTTCCGTCTCCAAAAAAGTGGATCCTACTTGGATCCAACACCTTATTTGTTTATTTATTTTCAAGTCCTCTCCTGGTAGAAATACTGTACTTGTTTTGTCTCACACTGACCTGACTTGTTGCTGCCTGCATGTTTTATGACACACCTAAATTTCAAGCTGGTATGTATTCTGTCGTTCGCCATTGCAACGAAACCAAAGATAGCATGTTAGGGGTGTTTTTTAATAACAGCTCTAAACTGCAATTCAGCAATAAACCTAAAAAAATAAACCCAGCTCCACTGTATTCCAAAGTTATATCTGTCAGCCGTTTCTATCCATTTTGACGCTGATTCAGCCTCTTACAGGTATCTTTGAGTATTAAAAATGTGCATAAAAAATGGAGCACATTAACTGTCAGTTTCAGTTGCACTCCCCTGTGCTTTCCTGACATGACCGCTTGCGTCAAAAATAGATCATTGTCCTTGCGTTTGCCATTAAAGCTGAGCTGAATTTGGTTAGTGACCTGAATGAGCAGGTGATGATGATCTAAACCTCACTTGAGTGCGAAATAAACAGTAGGTTTGACAAAGCGTTATGCAGTCAGAAAACATACTTACCATTATGCCTGCTAAATTGAGGGTCCTTTCCACAATCTGGTTTTGACTTGAATTTCTATGGTGCCTCTCACAGCAGTCCTCAATGTGGTCTGAGTGAGTTTAACTGCCAGATGCACAGAGACTCCAGGCTATATTCAACTTCAAACCACTCCCACCTGTCTCCTTGACAAGCACTGTGAGTGTGCAGGCTGTTCCCATGGCCACGAGGTGCTGCCAGTATATTTCTTCACACAGTAAACTCATCTTGTAACACAAGTGGAAACTTTCACTACTGACAAGCACAGACCTCCAATGTTAATGATGTAGTTGTTCACAATGGAATTTGCTTATAATAGTTTATGATCATCTTGTACAAATAAGTATGAGAGAGACAGGATACCGGCAAATGGAACGTAAAATGTGTCCTCTTCATATGTCATATCATCGTGTCATATGATAAGTCCGTAAACTGTATTGTCAGTCGAAACGAGCAGATGTTACTCCTTCAGGAGTTCTGGGTTTTTTTATTTGAGTGTCTTAAAAAAAGGGAAGAGGGACAAGTTCAACCAGTACATTGGCCCATTTCAGCATGCATATTAACTGACAATGAAATACCCAACCATGCGCTAAAAGAAGAAAAGAAAAGCATCTGAATCCCGGTGTTTACAAGTTTTGTGATTTTTTTTTTTTTGGTGTTCATATTATGATATTTGCATATTTTGTTTGTAGAGTTGACAAAAATAATCAATTCAGGTCATGATAAGAGAATGGTGTTCAGGGCTTTCTTAATCAACACCTTTCCGTTGTTATAAAATTTGTATGATACGAGAGTATATCCAGCCATCTATCCATCCAACCATTTTCTGAGCCACTTATCCTCACAAGGGTCACAGGAGTGCTCCAATTAATGCATGTTTTTAGGATGTGTGAGGAAACCGGATTGCCAGGAGAAAACCCATGCAGGCACGGGGAGAAGATCCAAATGTCACACAGGCAGGGCCGGGATTTGAACTCTGGTCTTCAGAACTGTGAGGCCAACACTCTACAGCTGTTCCACCGTGTCACCCACATACCATCCTCTTAAAAAATGTAGAACATCTGCATTTACTATAAGGATAAAACACAACCATAGACCATCTATAAACTATGCCTTTCTCTAAATACATCTCATTATAAGCAAAAACAAAGCAAAGCAAATTTATTTGTATAGGGGATTTCATACACGAGGTAACTCAATGTGCTTCACAGGATTAAAGGTATTTCAAAACAAAGAGATAAAACATTTAAAACGGCATACAAACAATAAAAATGACAAATAAAATAGTTTTAAAAAGACAATTAAAACTGCATACAGTGCAATTAATATGATCAAAAAGTGGATATATTCTAAATAGCATGTGAAAAAAGAAGAGTTTTCAACCTGCATTTAAAAACATTCACACTTGGGGCTGACCTCAGCTCTCTTGGCAACTTATTCCATTTCTGTGCAGCATAATAGCTAAATGCTCTGGGCTCCACAATTTGACCTGAGGTAGTCGATCTCAGAGCTCTATTGGGTTTGTATTCCATAAGCATTTCTTTAATGTATTCAGGACCTAAATCATTTAGTGATTTATAGACCACTTGCAGAACTTTAAAATCTATTCTAAAGCTGACTGGAAGGCAGTGCAAGGACTTTAGAATTGGAGTTATATGCTCTAACCCCCTTGTTTTGGTCAGAACGTGAGCTACTGCATTCTGAATGAGCTGCAGCTATTTAATACTCTTTTTTGGGAGTCCAGTCAGAAGACCATTACAGTAGTCAAGTCTACCTGAGATAAAAGCATGGATGAGCTTTTCCTGGTCTGCTTGACACATACAAGATTTAACTCTAGATATGTTCTTCAGATGGTAGAAAGCAGTTTTTGTGATTGACTTGATATGTATGTTGAAAGTCAGGTCGGAATTGATCAGAACACCAAGGTTTCGGACTTGGTCTTTGGTTTTTAAAGATAGAGAGTCAAGGTGTCAAATAACAGCAATCCTCTTTTCTTTACTGCCTAAAACAATTGTCTCCGTTTTGTTGTGATTTAGTTGAAGAAAATTTTGGCACATCAAGTTATTTATTTGATTTAGACAGTGACACAATACCTCAATTGAACTGTACTCATCTGGCGACACTACGAAATATAACTGTGTGTCATCTACATAGCTATGTAGTCAAAATTAAAGTTTTGAAGAACTTGACCCAAGGGTAGCATATACAGGCTGAACAGGAGAGGTCCAAGTCATCGGTCATAGCCATTCTTTGAGAACAAGCACCTCCAATGGTCACAAAGTAGCTCCTTTCCTCCAGGTAGGACTTAACCATTTGAGGACCTCAACGATACAAGATTACCTTTCTTTGTTGATTGATAGAGATGAATCAATTACTGCATCTGGTTTATTTTTGTTACTATTATTAGGCAATTGCATGGATATTCATTGTCACTTTATCACTTGGAATAATGTGTAAATAATGCGGCTCCATGTGATGCCATTTGAGGTTAAAGTAGTATACATTAGTATAGACAGGCTACAATACGATTAAAAAAATACTGCGGTGTCACACTATCCATCCATCCCGGGTCGGGTTGTGGGGGAAGTAGCTTCAGCAGGGATACCCAGACTTCCCTTTTCCCAGCCACTTCTTCCAGCTCTTCCGGAGGGATCCCGAGGCATTCCCAAGACAGCCGTGAGACATAGTCTCTCCAGCGTGTCCCCCTCCTCGAGCCGTGACCTTATAGTGGTGGAGGGGTTTGAATGTCTCGATGATCCTAAGACCTAAGTTGTCTGGGGCTTTATGCCCCTGATAGGATCACCCATGGCAAACAGGTCCAAGGTGAGGGACCAGACAAAGTACGACTCCAAAACCCCTATGATGACAACAAAAATTGGATTTTGGTTTCCCTTGTCCGGATGCAGGTCACCGGGGCCCCCCTCTGGACCCAGGCCTGGAGGTGGGGCTTGAAGGTGAGCGCCTTGTGGCCGGGCCTGGACCCATGGGGCTCGGCCTGGCACAGCCCGAAAGGGTTTCATGAGTCCCCCTTCCCATGGGCTCACCACCTGTGAGAGGGGCCGTAGGGGTCGGGTGCAATGTGAGCTGGGCAGTGGCCAAAGGCGGGGACCTTGGCGATCCGATCCCCAGCTGCAGAAACTAGCTCTAGGGACATGGAATGTCACTTCTTTGGCAGGGAAGGAGCCCGAGTTGGTGCGTAACATTGAGAAGTTCCGACTAGGTATAGTCAGACACGCCTCTACACACCACTTGGGCTCTGGCACCACTCCTCTCAAGAGGGGTTGGACTCTGTTCCACTCTGGAGTTGCCCATGGGGAGAGACACCGAGCATGTGTGGCTATAATTATTTCCCCCCAGCTCGGGGCCTGTAGGTTGGGCTTTACCCCAGTGGATGGGAGGGTAGCCTCCCTCCACCTGCAGGTAGGGGCACGGGTCCTGACTCTTGTTTGTGGCTATGCACCAAATAGCAGTGAAGAGTACCAACCCATTTTGGAGTCCTTAGAGGGAGTGCTGGAGCGCGCCCCCGCTGGCGACCCTATCATTCTGCTGGGGGACTTCAATGCCCACGTGGGCAACGACAGTGAGATCTGGAAGGGCGTGACTGGAAAGAATGCCCCCCCCCCCCCAATCAGAACTCGTGTGGTGTTCTGTTACTGGACTTCTGTGCTCATCATGGATTGTCCATAACAAACAAAATGTTCAGGCATATGGGTGTTCACATGTCTACACCAGGACACCCTAGGGCGCAGTTCAATGATCGACTTTGTAGTCGTGTCATCGGACTTGCGACTGCATGTCTTGGACAGTCGAGTGAAGAGAGGGGCAGAGCTGTTAAGTGATCACCACCTGGTGGTGAATTGGCTCCGATGGTGGGGGAAGATGCCAGTATGACGTGGCAGCCCCAAACGTATTGTGAGCGTCTGCTGGGAACGGCTAGCAGATTCCCCTATCAGAAGGAATTTCAACGCCCACCTCCGAAAGAACCTTGCTCACGTCCCAGAGGAGGAGGGGGACATTGAATCCGAGTGGACGATGTTCCGTGCCTCCATTGCTGAGGGGCCCAACCTGAGCTGTGGCCATAAGGTGGTCGGTGCCTGTCGTGGCGGCAACCCACGAACATGTTGGTGGACACCAACAGTGAGGGATGCTGTTAAGCTAAAGAAGGAGTCCTATCGGGCATTTCTGGCCTGTGGGACTCCCGAGGCAGCTGATAGGTATCGGCTGGCCAAGCGGAATGCAGCTTCAGTGGTCGCTGAGGCAAAAACCCGGGCGTGGGAGGAGTTCGGTGAGGTCATGGAGAACAACTTCAGGACAGCTTTGACGAAATTCTGGTTCACCGTCCGGCATCTCAGCAGGTGGAGGCAGTGCACCGTCAACACTGTGTATTGTGGGGATGGGACACTGCCTACCTCAACTCGGGATGAGTCGTGGGGAGAATACTTCGAAGACTTCCTCAATTCCACACACATGCCTTCCCACGAAGAAGCTGAGTATGGTTGCTCTGAGGTGGGCTCTTCTATTTCTGGGGTTGAGGTGTCACCGAGGTGGTTAAAAAGCTCCTTGGTGGCAGGGCGGATGATGTGGTTCTGTTGGCTTCATCAAGATCTCCGGCTCTCACTGGAGCGATTCGCAGCCAAGTGTGAAGCGGCTGGGATGAGAAGAGACTATGGTCCTCAGTCGGAAAAGGGTGGCGTGCCCTCTCCAGGCCGGGATGAGAACCTCACCCAAGTGAAGGAGTTCAAGTATCTTGGGGTCTTGTTCATGGGTGAGGGAAGAATGGAGTGGGAGATTGACAGACGGATCGGTGCAGCGTCTGCAGTGATGCGGACTTTGTATCGGTCAGTTGTGATAAAAAGGGAGCTAAGTCGAAAGGCAAAGGTCTCAATTTACCAGTCGATCTACGTTCCTACTCTCACCTATGAGCATGAGTTGTGGGTCATGACCGAAAGAACAAGATCCTGGATACAAGCGGCCGAAATGAGTTTTCACCGCGGGGTGTCCGGGCTCTCCCTTAGAGGTAGGGTGAGAAGCTCGGTCATCCGGGAGGGGTTCAGTGTCGAGCCGCTACTCCTCCGCATTGAGAGGAGCCAGGAGAGGTGGCAGGGGCATCTGATTCGGATGCCTCCTGGACCCCTCCCTGGTGATGTGTTCCGGACATGTCCCACCGGAAAGAGACCCCAGTGTAACACTGTTGCAATTAATTTATAATAGGTGTGTCAATGATCTCTAATCAATCTTATTGACAGAAAATTAAATCTTGATCAGGGTTGACTGGCAGCGTGGGGCTGATTTACCAATAGTCGTGTGAATTTCAGTAAATATTTGTATGAAAACATTTCTTAATATAATATTAAACAATAAAATGGAAAAAAGTAAAATTTCACTAACTGAGCATGTCTTGTGGTGCAGTGTGAGGCATATTTTTGCATCAAACTGCCACAGTTTATGCGTAAATTTGTTCAAGTTCTTGTATCTGACTCGTCAAACACCTGCTGTAAATTTCACCACAGCTGTGACCAAATTCCAGGCTACAGCACATTTGTGGGCCACCATCCATTTCTTAGCACCCCACGGCATGTACTAAAATGAACAATAGACATCTCAATCGCCTACTTTGTAGTACACTATTTACAGTACTTTCTACACTGGGTGGCAACTGACAGGGCAGGAAAAGACAACAGAAAACAGATTTCCTTTTTCCCTTTTTCCGTCTTTTTCCCCACCAATCACGCATTGTTTGGTGAGATGTTCCTCGGAATTACTATTATTTGCTCCACTTTCTTCTCCATATCAAGGTCACATTACACTGCAGATTGCTCTTGTTTATGTTCTAAATGTGGAGAAATGGTTCTGCTGCTGCTCATTACAGAGGCAGATCTATTCTAGTGTGGCTACCACAAAATTAAATAAACCTTGCCTTTTTGTTTTATTACTTTTTTCATTTTTTTCATAAATATATAACATTTATATTAAAACAATATGTAATTGTTTTACATATCATTATGCAAAGATGAGTTTTACAAAGTTGAAACTAAAAGTGAAGAATTGGTCCTTGTATCCTTCCATTTTTGGGTATGTGGTCCTTGGAAGAAAAAGACTGGACACCCCTATTCTACATTGACTGCAACTTTACTGTTTCAGAAGTCCTTACAGTTCTTGACAGCCAGAGGTCACACTTGCTGAAGAACGAATGAATGCTCCATTTTTATATATATATATTTTTTTTTTTGGGGGGGGGGGGGGCACAGCATATGCGACAGCTAACGGAAAAGGGGGGTTTGTACCATGGCACACGTCCCACAAAAACACAAACAAGAATTTGTGAAACTCTCTTTTTGAATGACTTACTTATACTTGCACCCTCATCTGTGTGCTTATACAGCCTAAAAATGTATATATCTTTTTTTTTTTTTTTAAAAACTGTGGACTTAACTTTGGGATTGAAAGTCTGGGCATTGTCAGTCGAGTAGGCTGCACAAACAGCAGAAGTGGGTCATTAGCCTACTATAAGTATGCAGTGGGCTGCATACTTCCTAGTATTATTTGGCATTGTACATCAGGTAAATTAAAAAGTAGGCCAACTGTTGCTTGATACACTTCAGATCATTAGTATGTAGAAATGGATGGGCATAAAAAGTTTAAATTCCAATTAGATGTGTTATTCTTCACAAAAGAATTGTTTGCACAGTGCATCCCAAAAATGAGCCGTGGTGGATATGACCTAAATATTTCTCACGAAGCAGCTTTGAGTGGGGAAAAAAAAGAAAGAACAAAAACACCTTCACGTTGTTGGATGTTTGTTGACTGGAAGAGCAGTTTGTCTCGTTTGAAATGTTCCTGTTGTTAGATGAGGCCTCTGCCTCGGAGTTATGCGCCGTATCAACAGTTTAGTTTATCTCGGTCAGCTGAACAGGCAGTGACAGCACTGTTGGTCAAATGAAACCCACAATGACAAGATTTTTTTTTTAAATCATGCAAAACCTTTATCATAAAAGCTACTAAAGCAAATTCTGACAGCAATGAGCATGCACACTTTAGTTATGATCAGTCGAGAAAGGTTTTTGTGCATTGTTAATGGATTACATTCTGCTGACGTTTGTGTTTGCAAAACTAAATCCCACTCGGGCACTTGCTCTGTGTGTCATTCAGTACCCATATAAGGTGATTCAACTCAAGGCTATTATGTTTCTTCTCTTTCTCAGAGAGATGTACTGACAATAGAGAATAATAAACCACCTTTTATACTCCGTATTGTTATGCTTATAGTTAAGTCCAAGGCGATAGAACAGTGTGGGAAAGTGTTTTGCATGATAAACAATACATAAAACATACTCTATAACTCAAACACAACATTTATTTTGTAACTTTCATGATTGCCTCCGCCAGGACGTTGTATCGATCCACTGTTAATTTTGTTTATAATATTATCCATCCATTTTCTTTGCTGCTTATCCTCACGAGGGTCACGGGGAGTGCTGGAGCCTATCCCAGCTGTCAATGGGCAGGAGCCAGGGTACACCCTGAACTTTGCCGGCTAATCGCAGAGCACGCAGAGACAAAACAGCCACACTCACAATCACACCTAGGGGTAATTTAGAGTGTCCAATTAATGTTCCATCTTTGTGGGATGTGGGAGGAAACCGGAGTGCCCGGAGAAAATCCACGCAGGCACAGAGAGAACAAACTCCACACAGTCGGAGCCGGGTTCGAACCTGGGTCCTCAGAATGGTGAGGCCAACGCTTTTACCAGCTGATCCACCGTGCCACCTTGTAATATTATATTCTGAAAAATATGTAAGCTTCAAACTCAACATTCCAACACCATTAAATATATGGTTCATGTTCCGCAATATTTATACGGAATAAGGAATACTTGCTCTTTAGATATTTGTCTACCAGGTTTCTCTTAATGAGAAGACCACTACCCCTCCTCAAGCTGTCACTTTATCGTGGTGGAGGGGTTTGTTTGTCCGATAGCAGCTAAATTGTCTGGGGCTTCATGTCCCTGGTAGGGTCACCCATGGCAAACAGGTCCTAGGTGAGGGACCAGACAACGTACAACTCCAAAACCCACTGTGATGACTACAAAAATTGAATCTTGGTTTCCCTTGCCCAGACGCGGGTCACCGCCCCCACCCACCCCCACCCCTCTGGAGCCAGACCTGGAGGTGGGACTCGAAGGTGAGTGCCTGGTGGCTAGGAATGCACCCATGAGGTTTAGCCGCGCACAGCCCAAAAGGGGAACACGGGTCCCCCTTCCTATGGGCTCACTACCTGTGAGAGGGACCATAGAGATCGGGTGCAATGTAAGGTGGGCGGTGGCCAAAGGCGGGAACCTTGGCAATCCAATCCCCGGCTACAGAAACTAGCTCTAGGGACATGGAATGTCACCTCTTTGGCAGGGAAGGAGCCCGAGTTGGTGCATGAGTCGAGAAGTTCTCTACTCATCGCTTGGGCTCTGGCATCACTCCTCTTGAGAGGGGATGGACTCTGTTCCACTCAGGAATTGCCTACGGGAAGAGACACCGAGCAGGTGCGGATATACTTATTGCCCCAGGGCTCGAGGCCTGTGCATTGGGGTTTACCCCGGTGCATGAGAGGGTAGCCTCCCTCTGCCTGCATGTAGGGGGACGAGTCCTGACTCTTGTTTGTGCTTATGCACCAAACAACAGTGCAGAGTACCCACCCTTTTTGGAGTCCTTAGAGGGTGTGCTGGAGAGCGCCCCCTCTGGCGACCCTATCATTCTGCTAGGAACGATTCGCAGCCAAGTGTGAAGCGGCTGGGATAAGAATCAGCACCACCAAATCCGAGACTATGGTCCTCAGTCGGAAAAGGGTGGCGTGCCCTCTCCAGGTCGGGGATGATATCCTTCCCCAAATGGAGGAGTTCAAGTATCTTGGGGTCTTGTTCACAAGTGAGGGAAGAATGGAGCAGGAGATCGACAGACGGATCGGTGCAGCGTCTGCAGTGATGTGGACTTTGTATCGGTCAGTTGTGGTAAAGAGGGAGCTAAGTCGAAAGGCAAAGGTCTCAATTTACCTGTCAATCTACGTTCCTACCCTCACCTATGGGCATGAGTTGTGGGTCGTGACCGAAAGAAAAAGATCACGGATACAAGCGGCCAAAATGAGTTTTCTCCGCGGGTGTCCGGGCTCTCCCTAGAGGTAGGGTGAGAAGCTCAGTCATCCGGGAAGGGATCAGTGTCGAGCCGCTACTCCTCCGCATTGAGAGGAGCCAGATGAGGTGGCTGGGGCATCTGATTCGGATGCCTCCTGGATGCCTCCCTGGTGAGATGTTCTGGGTATGTCCCACCGGAAAGAGACCCCGATGACGACCCTGGACAGGCTGGAGAGACTATGTCTCTCGGCTGGCTTGGGAACGCCTGGGGATCCCTCCGGAAGAGCTGGAAGAAGTGGCTGGGGAAAAGGAAGTCTGGGTATCCCTGCTGAAGCTACTTACCCCGCGACCCGACCCGGAAAAGCGGCAGATACTGGATGGATGGATGGATGGATGGTCCCATTTAATATTGTTTAGTGTGACTTAATCTTATTATCTCTCTCTTGGTTATACAACTATAGAAATAGTAAAAGTGTACAACAGAATACTCTGAAAGTAGGTGTGTGAAACTGGTATATTTTTTTCTTAGCACTACAAAAATAATAGCTGCAACAGTACACTCCAATTCACTTTAACACATACACAAAACCCACACAAAGCCTTGGGTGGTGACATCCTTCCGCATTGTGTTGTCTATTGAGTGGATGAATGTATAATTGTCCCATCAGCAGATTCTCTGATTACAACTCATATCAAATCACTGTTCACGTCAAAGCGTAGGTATATAAAGTCAACCAACTCTAGTGGCTCAACAATTACATCTTCTTACTGACATCTGAACGTTGGAATAGAGAGATCAACAATGGTAAGATACTTTTAACTAAAAACTACACCATGAGATACACTGTATCGTCCTTGGCGCACAAATAAAGTACTTGGGGAATTTCAAACAAGCTGCTCTCTGTTTTTACAGCGTGAATGCATCTCCATACATGTAGGCCAAGCTGGAGCTCAGATTGGCAATGCATGTTGGGAGTTGTACTGTCTGGAACATGGCATTCAACCAGATGGTCAGATGCCTTCTGATAAAACAATCAGTGGTGGTGATGACTCCTTCAACACTTTTTTCAGTGAGACGGGCGCAGGAAAACATGTTCCAAGAGCAATCTTTGTAGACCTGGAGCCCACTGTCATTGGTCAGTGATTGATTTGATATATTCTTAAAAAGAACATTGTGAAAAATTATTATTCTTTTTTGTTGTTGTTATTTTGTTCAGATGAGGTTCGCACAGGTACCTATCGTCAGCTGTTCCATCCAGAACAGTTGATCACAGGGAAGGAGGATGCTGCCAACAACTATGCCCGCGGTCACTACACCATTGGAAAGGAGATCATTGATCTAGTTCTGGACAGGACACGCAAACTGGTGAGACCCTTTATCTTTAATCCCTTTAACCCTTTTAATGCAGCAAAAGGTTCATGAAAAAATGTCATGGATGTAACATTTGGCATAGAGGTTAGTTCAGACCTTCTGTGTACGAATCTTGGCTAGGGCATTTCTGTATGGAGTTGGTGTGGGGTAAAAAATACACGGTGAATGGGGACTAATTGATTACTTTAATTTGCCTATTCTTGAATGTAAAATGGGAATGATCTGTTGTGAACATGAACCCTGTGGTTGACTGGTGCATGCTGCCTCGCCTCAAAGGTTGGATGGGATAGGGTATAGGTCTCCAATGACCCTGAAAAGAATAATCAATAGAAAATGGATGGATGGATGGATGGATGGATGGATGGATGGATGGATGGATGGATGGATGGATGGATGGATGGATGGATGGTCCCATTTAATATTGTTTAGTGTGACTTAATCTTATTATCTCTCTCTTGGTTATACAACTATAGAAATAGTAAAAGTGTACAACAGAATACTCTGAAAGTAGGTGTGTGAAACTGGTATATTTTTTTCTTAGCACTACAAAAATAATAGCTGCAACAGTACACTCCAATTCACTTTAACACATACACAAAACCCACACAAAGCCTTGGGTGGTGACATCCTTCCGCATTGTGTTGTCTATTGAGTGGATGAATGTATAATTGTCCCATCAGCAGATTCTCTGATTACAACTCATATCAAATCACTGTTCACGTCAAAGCGTAGGTATATAAAGTCAACCAACTCTAGTGGCTCAACAATTACATCTTCTTACTGACATCTGAACGTTGGAATAGAGAGATCAACAATGGTAAGATACTTTTAACTAAAAACTACACCATGAGATACACTGTATCGTCCTTGGCGCACAAATAAAGTACTTGGGGAATTTCAAACAAGCTGCTCTCTGTTTTTACAGCGTGAATGCATCTCCATACATGTAGGCCAAGCTGGAGCTCAGATTGGCAATGCATGTTGGGAGTTGTACTGTCTGGAACATGGCATTCAACCAGATGGTCAGATGCCTTCTGATAAAACAATCAGTGGTGGTGATGACTCCTTCAACACTTTTTTCAGTGAGACGGGCGCAGGAAAACATGTTCCAAGAGCAATCTTTGTAGACCTGGAGCCCACTGTCATTGGTCAGTGATTGATTTGATATATTCTTAAAAAGAACATTGTGAAAAATTATTATTCTTTTTTGTTGTTGTTATTTTGTTCAGATGAGGTTCGCACAGGTACCTATCGTCAGCTGTTCCATCCAGAACAGTTGATCACAGGGAAGGAGGATGCTGCCAACAACTATGCCCGCGGTCACTACACCATTGGAAAGGAGATCATTGATCTAGTTCTGGACAGGACACGCAAACTGGTGAGACCCTTTATCTTTAATCCCTTTAACCCTTTTAATGCAGCAAAAGGTTCATGAAAAAATGTCATGGATGTAACATTTGGCATAGAGGTTAGTTCAGACCTTCTGTGTACGAATCTTGGCTAGGGCATTTCTGTATGGAGTTGGTGTGGGGTAAAAAATACACGGTGAATGGGGACTAATTGATTACTTTAATTTGCCTATTCTTGAATGTAAAATGGGAATGATCTGTTGTGAACATGAACCCTGTGGTTGACTGGTGCATGCTGCCTCGCCTCAAGGTTGGATGGGATAGGGTATAGGTCTCCAATGACCCTGAAAAGAATAATCAATAGAAAATGGATGGATGGATGGATGGATGGATGGATGGATGGATGGATGGATGGATGGATGGATGGATGGATGGATGGATTGGTCACTTTTCTGTGTACTGTTGCATTTTCAGGCTGATCAATGCACTGGCTTGCAAGGATTCCTAATCTTCCACTCTTTTGGTGGAGGCACCGGCTCTGGTTTCACCTCCCTACTCATGGAGAGACTGTCAGTTGATTATGGTAAAAAGTCTAAGCTTGAATTTGCCATCTACCCAGCCCCTCAGGTTTCCACAGCAGTGGTAGAGCCTTACAATTCTATTCTGACCACTCACACCACCCTTGAGCACTCAGACTGTGCCTTCATGGTTGACAATGAAGCAATCTATGACATCTGTCGCAGGAATCTTGACATTGAAAGGCCAACCTACACGAACCTGAACAGGCTTATTGGCCAGATTGTGTCTTCGATCACTGCCTCACTTCGCTTTGATGGAGCCCTGAATGTTGACCTGACTGAGTTCCAGACCAACTTGGTGCCCTATCCTCGTATCCACTTCCCTTTGGCCACATATGCCCCGGTCATTTCTGCTGAGAAGGCGTACCATGAGCAACTCTCTGTGGCCGACATCACAAATACCTGCTTTGAGCCAGCCAACCAGATGGTCAAATGCGATCCTCGCCATGGTAAATACATGGCCTGCTGTCTGCTGTACCGTGGAGATGTGGTGCCTAAAGATGTCAACTCTGCCATTGCCGCCATCAAGACCAAACGCAGCATCCAGTTTGTGGACTGGTGTCCTACTGGCTTCAAAGTGGGCATCAATTACCAGCCTCCAACAGTGGTTCCTGGAGGAGATCTGGCCAAGGTGCAGAGGGCTGTGTGCATGCTGAGCAACACCACAGCGATTGCTGAAGCCTGGGCTCGCCTGGATCACAAGTTTGATTTGATGTATGCCAAAAGGGCGTTTGTGCACTGGTATGTTGGGGAGGGAATGGAGGAAGGAGAGTTCTCAGAGGCCAGAGAGGATATGGCGGCCCTTGAGAAGGATTATGAAGAAGTGGGTGCAGACAACATTGGGGAGGAGGATGAAGGAGAGGAATATTGACCCAATGACACACATACAAACACAACTTAAGTGGTTCAATTTAGTCTTTTCATCAGTTTGACTAGAAGGTCATTCCCTTCCTATTACAGTGTATTAAAATACTGAATATTTTTTGTTTGTAACCTCCGCAGAGATCCTTTCTTTGTGCAGTGTCAGTTTCTCTTTTGTGCACCTCCCCCACACTTATCCCCGCACATGTGGAATGTAAGTTATGAAAGGGCTCCAATGTCAGTTTCTATACACTGTACCATTCAGCTGTGACTCTGTGAGTATTACAGTGAGAGAATAAGAGACTAACCTACTGTCTGCTGTTGTTTGCTTAGTTCATAGTCAGGCACAACCAGACTGTAAAAACAACTGACTCCCTGTCCTTCAGTAGGCACACTGTGATAAGGAAATGGTTGAATAACTTGGAGTGAGTGAATTACCAGATTAAACAAAATCATTTTCACACATCTTTGAATGCATTGCATGTGTCTATGTCTATGTATCAATGTATTGTATTAAAAACAGGAATTTCCCTTATCCACTACAAAAAAAAGCATGAACTTAACTATACCCATCACTTAGTTATCTACAGCACACAAATTACAGTAAAATCAACATGAACCAATAACTTAAATAATAGTGTTAAATCAGCAACATAGTGAAAAATTGACATGATAACACAGTACAGTATAAACAAGCACATTATTCCCAGTACACTTCTCTAAAGACTCTTAACTGATTAGATAGATAGATAGATAGATAGATAGATAGATAGATAGATAGATAGATAGATAGATAGATAGATAGATAGATAGATAGATAGATAGATAGATAGATAGATAGATAGATAGATAGATAGATAGATAGATAGATAGATAGATAGATAGATAGATAGATAGATAGATAGATAGATAGATAGATAGATAGATTAGGGATGTACAAACACACACATTTCTCACACGACCGTAATTTAAATGTGAAGAGCAAGAAAAAGTTCTGGAATGATTTGGCCCGCCCCACCCCAAGTAAACTGTATATGTACTGAGTGTAGTTATTGTGGACGACCCTGCTGCTGGTCCTTTGCTAGCCCGCTCGAATCCTACAGTGGTTTGTTATGTAGACCACATGTGACACAAAACTGAGTGAGGCGGTGACGTTGCCATGGTGGTCCACGAGCTAGCTTGCCAGCTGGCCAGGGGGGATAACCGGTACCGCACTAGCCCATGGACTGGCATTGGCTGCCTCACTTGCTTTTGTGTGGATCCACAAAACAGACAGATAAGGGAATGTTAACTGTTTATTAAGCACAGCGGCACACATTATTCAGCCTATAGCTCACACTACAGATGTTTGACCATTTACTGAATTTTACCGACCTATTTGATTAAGATCTGATAAATGTGTGGTGCATTCACTGCTTTCACCAGACTTGCCCACAGCATGGTACATTCATTTTCTGAGCCGCTTATACTCACGAGAGTCGGTGGACTGCTGGAGCCTATCCCAGCTATCATCAGGCAGGAGGCAGTGTACACCCTGAACTGGATGTCACCCAATCACAGGGCACATGGAGACAGACAACAGTCACACTCACAATCACACTTAGAGGCAATTTAGAGTCTCCAGTTAATGCATGTTTTTGGGATGTGGTAGGAAACCAGAGTGCCCAGAGAAAACCCACACAGGCACAGGGAGTACATGCAAATTACACACAAGTGGGGTCGGGATTGAACCCCGAACCTCAGAACTCTGAAGCCAACGCTCTACAACTGCGCCACCGTGCCGCCACAGCTTTTACATTTTTTTTTTCCATTCATTCAAATTCAGCAGTCTAGTTAACAGCGCTCTTTTCTGTGGTGTGTTAAAATGTTTTATTTTAACTTTGCAAGGACTTGAAGAAGTTTCCACAACTGACAATATCATGTCATTATTTATGCTGCCTTGTTTGTGATATTTACTCATAGTCACTTGTTTGTGGTCATGGATGGATTAATCCCTTTCAGTTACTTTCTTCCAATAAGGGATAGCAAAATGCACATTTATACAAGCGCTGCCATTTAGCTACAACTCACACCCAGACTCATACAAACAGTCTTCTGACTTAAGTCAACATTGTTTAAATGGCCCTCAACTCTTTCATTCTTTTCTGAAGTCACACTAAACTGTCAGTCAATATCATTATTTAATGTTGTTGAATGTTTTAATGTCAGAACTCTGAAACCTCTGCACTAGCTTACGACATAATTAATACATGAATCAAAATCAGAATACAGGAATTAAATTCAAAACACATTAGGTTGACTTTATACGTTTGTGTAGTGTGTTCAGTACTGTACTTGTAAGGTTAATGAATCATACAAGCACACGCACTGCAAAATCATTACTTTAGGTCAAACTGCTCGTTAAAACGCAGGAGAACGAATTGCTGTTGTCGAATTTCAGTGATTTCCGCCCCTCTCCTCCTCTTCGGCCAATGACGAACGGAGCTGTGCCTGAAGTTCCTGCGGACGGCCCGCCTCCACTCCCCCTGCATATATATATTTGGACTCACCCCGCCTCCTCCGCACTTTGCCTTGTCTCTGAATCCGCTACTTCATTCGAAGGACAAGCAGCCAAAATGGTGAGTAACCGCGTGGCCCGGTGAAGTCCCCTGGTAGCTAGCGTTTTCTCGGGTTTCGTGTTCTCGGTGTCGAAATGAGTCTGTACGGATAACTGGTGTGTTAATTAGCGGTACTCCGCTGTTGCTTTGCTGACGTGTGATGCGTGCCAACTTAAAAATGTGTGGGGAAAGTTCCGAAAAAGTGAGTATATCCGTCATGGATAAATGGGTTAAACGACGAAATTTAATGACAGTCTGGTTTATTTATTTTTTTAGTATTAGATTATCGTGTTTGGAAAAATGTCAAACCTAAATTGGTGGACGTTATACATGTGAAATGATTCACGCTCGATGGGAGGAAAAAAGGAGTGGTCTGTAGTCACAAGTTTGGTGTCCGCCATCTTCCACACCCCCCCCCCCCAACCCAGCCGCCATTTTTCAGCATTTGGGCGGTTCATCCCCAGAGTTACACAGCATTGCAGCTGGAAAGAGTGGGGGAAGGGCGAGGCCAGACATTTTGAATACTTGGCGGATTTCCCCCACTTCCCCTATAAACTTTTCAACACTGTTCAGCTTATCACAATCAAGGATGTTTTATAAATTATTTCCAACTGTCTTTTCTATAAACTCATTCCAGCACATGCAGAGTTTCAATGGTTCTTCATATTTGGCTACCAGAAGGTGGCCTATGCATTGAGTCTTTTTCAAAATCTCAAGACAGACTAATTGTGCTTCAAGATCCTAAAATGTCTGCTTTAGAAAAAGGAAGAGCTGTGTGAAATGTACCCCCCCCCACGAATATTATAAACATTGAAATGTCAGCAACTCTAATTGCTTTTGCTCAATGTCATTTAATGGATTTTTTTTATGTAAGGGGGTACTTGTATATTGGTGTGACTGTACATAATGCACGGAAGAATTTAATCTGACTTTAAAATGTGTAACAGCAACAAACTATTTATTCGTACCTTCTCTTCCATCCAGCGTGAATGTATTTCTATGCATGTCGGCCAAGCCGGAGCCCAGATGGGCAATGCTTGCTGGGAGCTTTACTGCCTGGAACATGGCATTCAACCAGATGGCCAGATGCCCTCCGATAAGACAATTGGAGGAGGTGATGACTCATTCAATACCTTCTTCAGTGAGACTGGTGCTGGGAAACATGTACCCAGGGCCATCTTTGTTGATCTGGAGCCAACTGTCATTGGTGAGTAACTTGCAACGCTCATAGTATCCCCCCCCCCCTTTTTAAAGTTAGCTCATGCATCAACTACTTTAATGTTAAAAGAACTACCTTGTTTTTTACAGACGAGGTTCGTACAGGTACCTACCGTCAACTGTTCCACCCAGAACAGCTAATTACAGGTAAGGAGGATGCCGCGAACAACTATGCTCGTGGTCACTACACCATTGGCAAGGAGATCATTGATCTGGTTCTGGACAGGACTCGCAAGCTCGTAAGTACTAAGTACTTGTTAAGTGTTTAAAATAAATAAATAAATAAATGCCTTCCTCTTTCAGGCTGATCAATGCACTGGCTTGCAAGGATTTCTTATCTTTCACTCCTTTGGTGGTGGTACCGGTTCAGGTTTCACCTCCCTGCTCATGGAAAGACTGTCTGTAGACTATGGCAAGAAATCAAAACTTGAGTTTGCAGTCTACCCAGCCCCACAAGTGTCCACCGCAGTGGTAGAGCCTTACAATTCCATTCTGACCACTCACACCACCCTTGAGCACTCAGACTGTGCCTTCATGGTTGACAATGAAGCAATCTATGACATTTGTCGCAGGAATCTTGACATTGAAAGGCCAACCTACACTAACCTGAACAGGCTTATTGGCCAGATTGTGTCTTCGATCACTGCCTCACTTCGCTTTGATGGAGCCCTGAATGTTGACCTGACTGAGTTCCAGACCAACTTGGTGCCCTACCCTCGTATCCACTTCCCCCTGGCCACGTATGCTCCGGTCATCTCTGCTGAGAAAGCATACCATGAGCAACTCTCTGTAGCAGACATCACCAACGCCTGCTTTGAGCCAGCCAACCAGATGGTGAAGTGTGATCCTCGCCATGGTAAATACATGGCCTGCTGTCTGCTGTACCGTGGAGATGTGGTGCCTAAAGATGTCAACTCTGCCATTGCCGCCATCAAGACCAAACGCACCATCCAGTTTGTGGACTGGTGCCCCACTGGCTTCAAAGTGGGCATCAATTACCAACCTCCGACAGTGGTTCCTGGAGGAGATCTGGCCAAGGTGCAGAGGGCTGTGTGCATGCTGAGCAACACCACAGCCATCGCTGAAGCCTGGGCTCGCCTGGATCACAAGTTTGATCTGATGTATGCCAAAAGGGCGTTTGTGCACTGGTATGTAGGCGAAGGAATGGAGGAAGGGGAGTTCTCAGAGGCCAGAGAAGATATGGCTGCCCTAGAGAAGGATTATGAGGAGGTCGGTACTGACAGCATTGGGGATGATGAAGAAGGAGAGGAGTACTAATGAGTCTTATTGCTGAAGGCTTGGCCATTCCATGTTCCAAAAATTAAATGACACTGTCATTGTTCAGTGTTAATAAAGAATTCCAAACCACTAAAGTATTTTGTATGGTCATTTACGAATGTTAAACTGACTACAGAGGTATAGATTCTTCGTGAAAATCACAGCCATGAGTAATTCATTTATTGGAATTAAAAAAAAAAACTGCACTGTTTTGTTCAGTATTTTATCTTGATAGTTTGGGTGTTTTTAAAGTGCTGACTTACTCACTCGAAAGCACACTGACATTTTCTTATGGGCACAGGTAATAAACTTACAACTAAAGTAAATTTTAAAGGCTGTCATCAAAATTAGTCAATCTACAATTTTTCTTTTGTATAAACTTGTAACCCTGATGCAAATTGAATACATTTGCCAGAATGCTCTGTTACTTTCTCATGCGCAACTACTATCAACTAAACTTTCTCAGAATCTTTAAAAGGATTAATGGGGAAAATTTGGGTTTGTTCGTCCAATGGTAGTGTATCAAATACTGGATAATCAGTAGGACTTACAGCGTGTAAACTTGACCTCGCCACACAAATGAAAAATCCGCGGCTATTTGGTATTGACACGAACACTAGTATTCACTGCAAAAAAAAAAAAACTACCTTACACGTCACAAATAGCATGGCAATCGGAGTTAACAGCTGGCTGTGTACTCCTGTTTGAAGGTCCAGGTATCAATGAGATGACATGGCAATCATACGTTATACTTCAATCTGGGCCTAAAAATATTTGCACGTGCACGGCCGCATACGTCTGGTAGGGTTTCATTTGTATAGTTTTAATTCAAATGAGTTATTCTCGGGTGGTTGTTGTTCCTACCGATTTCATAGAGTGGGGCGCCACCTGCCGCAAAATCAAAGTGATTGTTTACTGCCACGAGGCAGTTTGAATTCGATTGTTTTGGGGGGGGGGGACTTGTCATCCTCTTGCCCTAAGGCCTAGCTGATATAAATGTTGAAATGCTAAGCCTGTTTTGCAACCCTTATTTGAATCACTAACCGTCTTGAAATCCCGTCTTATTCGATGTCCAGTCTGAGTCTGTATTATGGGGCAGTAAAGTATTTTTCCAAGTGATATTAGTGTAAAAAGTTGGAATCCCCTGCACGAGTCCATTTGCAATAGTAAAGTTTACCACAAGATGGAATTTATTCTCCAATGACGATGTCTGCGTGAATTTAACTGGGCGAAAGAACCATTTAAAACCAACATTGTTTAAATGGCCCTCAACTCTTTCATTCCTAACTAAAACAGCGTCGCCTGTTGGAGGCATACGTAATAGTTTGTTCGTAGATCTTTTAAAATCAGTTAAAACATTTTCTCCAAGTCATACGCCCATTTCCATTTTGGCATCGTCGGTTTATTTGTAAATCTGTCATTTAGAATATGATTTTAGGTTTTTGTTTGAATATTTTCAGTGTTTTCAATGTGGTGGCAGTTAATCTCACAGGAACGGGCAGTATGTTGCGTTGAGGACAAGTCGAAACATTATCAATTTCGTTAAATTGATAACACCTTTGACCGCACGGATCGCGATACTACAGCCGTTTGTTTGTTCCTCCAGGAGTTGAAAATTTAGGATAATTCAATAAATTTCAGATTTAACCCATAATACCATCGTGACACGGCCTTTGTCATAAGATTTTTCTCTTTCCTTCAGCTATGGCTGGTAGAGTTCAGGATTTCTGAGTTACATGGAACGCAGCATTCAGGGGCGTGTCTAATGGCGTCACCAAACTCCGGTATGTTCTGGACGCTCTATTTCTTCTCTCAGCTGATTGTGACGTAATGTGCACAACACCGAAGCTAACTGGGCCGTAGAACCGCAAGTTCTGACACACGTGGAGTGTCGAGCACAAAAGGGGAAGGCTCGGCAACGGTGGAACGACACATCGGGAAAGAGACTGTTCTAGAAACACGGCTATCTCCGTCAACAACCGCCTTGTCTTTTGTCAGGTTCGGAAGGTAGGTCAGGTTACACGTTCAGACTACTATTTTCTCTTTGACTGTGCTCCATGTGTGCCACCCAAAAACATACATCACAGAGAAATTATGTTTTTAGCCTCAAGTAGGCAAAATGTACGTGTATAACCCCAGTTTCTGTGAGTGGGATGCCGATGCTCTCGACACACACTTAATGCTGCTTACAGGGGCCTCAGGCTTGCATTTAGGGCTTTTGCATCAGTTTGGAAGCCCTAACCGAGCCCCCTCCTCAGTGTTGACACTTTTGGCAACACACCAATAAGTTGACATGAGAGCCTGAGGAACTAAAATAGTCAAATGATGGTTCAACATATTGCGTTGACGTTTATTTTTATGCAGATCTCATTGTGTGTCTCGCCATGACGTTTAATAAAAAGTAGGATATTGGTTCCTACATGTTTTGAAAATATTGATGTACAAGTGAATCCCTGTAAATTCGAATTCTGCATTTTAAAAAAAATCGCTTAATTACTGATTTGTTTGAAGGATGGGGACTTGTTTGCCGTTTTCGTCCTCAAACCAAAACTATAAAAGTAATTTTTCATTGACTCCAAGATGAAGAGAAATAAAACTTTGAAGTGAGTTAAGGAGCTTCACTTTGTCAAAACCCGTGTTTTAATGCCATCTCATTGGATCAAGATGGATTTACAAATCTTATTGGCTGTCTATTACTTGGGGATTACTTGTCTATTCACAGCATAGCTCAGGCACCTTTTGATGGCTTTTGATTGGCTGTCAGTGAGGTAAGTAGAGTACGTCCAAAAAGTATTACAGTATCCACACATTTGATATCTCAATTTTCACCCTATCTTTTCCTTCCTAACCTTCTTTCTTCCTCACCTCCTGTCCTCCTTTCTTCCCTCAGTCAGAGCGGCTTTTTGTGTCCTCACGCAGTGGTTAGAGCACTGGTTTGGTAAACCGGGGGTTGTGGGTTCGTATCTCACCGAGGCCTCCACTCCCTGAGAAGGGTTGCGTCAGGAAGGCCATCCGGTGTAAAAATTGTGCCAAACATATATGTGCGTTCATCTGAGATGACACGCTGTGGCGACCCCGAAAGGGACAAGCTGAAAGAAACTTACTTACTTCCTACTTTCTTTTCATGCTTTTTATTTTATATCCTGCATCCCTTTGCGGAACACTTTTTTTGCTTGTACTAAAAAAAGTTCTGTACACTGCACCCACTTTTAACCCATCCAGTATCACAAATGTTTAACTATTTGCAATAGCATTTTCTCCTTATTCCTGCTTAGATTGCCAAATAAAACGATCATAACAATTTGAGGACTTAAAATAACACATTTTGCACTTTTTAATGGCTTGAACACAATTGTCGTGTTATGTTTCAAACAAAAACTGGCATGTCACATTATTAAATATCTGCCTAATGATTTCATTATGACCAGTTTTCCAGTACTTTGTATTGCTAATTGCAGAATGTAGTTTGGCCTGTCAAAGCTGATATACGACATTGCTCCCAGTAAGAAAGTCTCTTTTCTACCTAGGAGGGCTGTGGAGAGGAGTGACGGGAGGCGACATGGTGGATTACTACAACACGTTGGGAGTATCCAAAACAGCCTCTCAGGATGACATCAAGAAGGCGTGAGTATCCCTGTCTTTCCAAATGTTACAGTTATGTCAATTCTCCAACTCATGACACGTTAGCTGATTTATTTATTTTTTTGGGATATAGAGTGATGTCTGTAATGTTAAGGGCTGTTTTGCTTTTCAGTATATGGTGACATTATTAACACCTCTCAGTATTCTGTTGGTAACTAGATTATGCAGGACTGCAGGTTTCTTTCATTGCCACAATGCCCACATGCATTCCTGTCTTTGTGTATGAACTCAGCTACAGGAAACTGGCACTAAAATGGCATCCTGACAAAAATCCAGACAACAAAGAGGAAGCAGAGAAGAAGTTTAAAGAAGTTGCAGAGGCCTATGAAATTCTCTCTGACCGTAAGTCCTGGCACATGTTGACATGTCATTTCACTCATCTGCGACCGACATTTGTTCCGTGACGTTTGGCGTAATTCTAGAGGCGAGTGAAGTATTTTTTTTTTTGGATCATTTTTGTTGTTTTGTGCAGAGGGTAAGCGGGACGCCTATGACAGATATGGAAGTGATGGAATAAGACGCTCAGGTATAGAAAATGGTTCTTGTTGCCCCCTTACTTCTGCTCTCCCATTTCATTCCCCCATTTCCTCCCATATAGAGTCTCATACTGAACATTCCTTACTCTTATGTTGTTGTCTTTCTGTTTTTCTTTTGCCTCTGTTTTCCATTCACATTTTAATTATTATTTTTTACACAGGCTCTTCCAACTCAGACCTCTCTTCAGATTTCCCAGGATTCACCTTCACATTCCGTAGTCCAGATGAGGTTTTCAAGGAGTTTTTTGGTGGCCAGGATCCCTTCTCTAGCTTCTTTGGTAAATCATGTGCAACTCTCTAGCTTCTTTTGTAAATCATGTGCAATTAGATTTCTTTGAGGTTAGTCAAAAATGTTTCACTATGATAACTATGTTTTAGTTTGTACATTAATAAATAGTTCAGAACAAATGTAATCAAATGAAACATTGCACCGGGGAAATCAGAGGCCTACAAGTCTTATTATCAGTGACCCACCTCTTTATAAATAACAAACATCATCATCTGTTTTAAGTTCGTTGTCCAGACGGCGCTGGGTGGGACTTCCTCCCTATGGCTAGTGAACTAGCCAGATTGAGTTATTGGAGCAGAAGTTTTACAGCCAGATGCTCTTCCGACGCCGACCATATAGGATACAGAGCAGGCACGGGGAGAACATGCGAACTCCACACAGGCTGGGCCGGGATTTGAACCCCGGTCCTCAGAACTGTGAGGCCAATACTCTAACCTGCTGAGTCACCATGCCAACTATTACAAGTGACAAACAACAACAACAAACAATCGTAAAGTTCATGAATGCTGTGTGCATGCATATGAATTGTGAATTGAGCAAAGAAAGTCAGACCATTATTTACTTTTGGAGAGGAGCAGGTTTAGTTAAGTTTGGAGGTTACATTATTTCCTATTTTATTATTCTTCATCAGAAACAACCAATGTGCTTGACTATAAAGAAAACAATCCTGATAATTTGTTTCTGTACTTTCCATTAGATGACTTCTCATCATTTGGGGGTTCGTCTTCCCGCCTCGGGCCGAGCCGTTTTTTCTCTTTCCCTTCAGCTGGAGGTAAATTCTCAATATACTATATATGTATTCTTTGATACCTATTACAAATTTAAAGCCTCTATTGTTTTCCTTCTTCTACAGCTGAATTTACATCTTTTTCATCACTGGGTGGTTTTCATGATATGGGCAGTATGGGGGGAGGCAATTTCAAATCTGTGTCTACTTCCACCCGTGTCATAAATGGCAAACGCACAACTACCAAGAAGTAAGTGTCTTTTTGAAACTTCCAAAAATGACACTTTTTTTCTGCGTAAACCCTTCCCCCCATTTCAATCCTTTCCATGATGTGCGTTAGTTGCATGAAATGTTTCTTTAACACAATGACTTTTTCTGTCTATACCTCCCCTCTCTTTCTCTCCCAGACATTTGTGGTTATTGTTATGATTTAAAGTTTAGTAAATTTTGTATTTTCCAGACTAATTTAATGAAATTTGAAGTTGCATGACTTTAGAAGTTCTGCTGTTCTCTTTCTCCATTTTAGAATTAAAGAGAACGGGCAGGAAAGAACGGAGATTGAGGAAGATGGTGTGTTAAAGACTGTGCTAATTAATGGTAAGATAAACTATTTTGTGGATGAATCCATTCGTTGATTGTACGAGTACAACTTGGAATGCTGTGTTGTCCGCCATAGGCGTACAGGATGAAATGGCTCTCGCGCTGGAGCTGAGTCGACGAGAGGACCAGCCCCATCAACCACCTCAGAATCCCTCAATCCTAAACAGATCACGTCATGAAACTGGGAGAACCAGGTCCAGCCCGTATAATGCAGGCACAAATCGCTCATTCAGCGCCGCCCCTTTTTACCACTATGGGGGGGTTACTGGGAGCGAGCAAGACGAGGACGATGAAGATCTGCAGATGGCGTTGGCGTGCAGCTTGTCAGAAATGGAAGCCCAGCAGAAAGCAGCTGCTCCCGACTTAATATCAGGTGCCGGGGGTGGGATCACAGCTGTGATTGACAGAAGTGGTGAGCACGAAGGAAGCGGGGTTTTCGAAACAAAACATCCAAACACAGGTGCTCGTGACGATGCTATTCCAGTTGAAAAAGAGGGTGCGCTTAGAAGGGATTCAGGCCCTGGACATGTAGTGCCACAAGGCCCTGACATGGAAAGCAGTGATAGCAATAGGAAAAAGAAAAAGAAGTCTGTGTGCATTGTGTGTTAATGGAGCATGCGTCTTCATTGAATTGAGCTGCCTTAGCATTTGCGTTTATGCCAGAGGTCAGCCTGACCTTGAGGCCTTGCATTTATTTATTTTTTAACATCTAAAAGGTCATGCATGCAAGTAAACATTAAGGATTATGAAATACGATGTGCAAATATGCCGAATATTTAACATGACTAAATCAATAACTTCAGCCAGTTTCTAATGTAGTGAATTCTCAAGAGTGGGAAGGGAGTAAATTGTATTGAGGTTTTGTGTGTGTGTGTGTGTGTGTGTGTGTGTGTGTGTGCGTGCCAACGCACGCTAACCCTTTTCAGCGTGTGTTTTTGTGTGTGATATTTATTTATTTTTTTGGTCGGTTGCGACCATGCCATAATGTTTACCTCATTCATGGTCATTTTAAAAGGTAACATATCAGAACTGTGACATGCTGAGCATCAGAATCCAAAAGTGGACCACAGAACGTTCTGTGATAATGCACGCCAGATTTAAAAAGAGTTAACTCATCAACTCTAACATTGTATCGTTGGGACACATGTTCCTTTGCAAGTAGCTTGTGAATAAATGCTGTTTCACTATACTTGCTCAGTTTAAGCAGAACAGATCCAGTTGTTTATACGGTAACAGCGCAACTGAATGTAATCCCCATTTGGCATAGAAATGTTTAAATTTGTATCCCACTGGTGCTTTTGTATGACATAATTTAAATTATGGATACACACTGGCCTTCACCTTGCAAATGTGCCAAACAGATAAATGTACATAAACTAATGAGTATTTCTTCCAAAGTAAGCAAAGAATTTCCCTCTGAAGTGCATTCAACAAGCAAGAAGTATTTGTATTTGTTTCTCATTTAATTTATGGAATGCTGCCAGAGCATAACAACATCGCCACAGAAGAGTTGTTGCCAAGGGAATAGAGCAGATTACCGCTAAAGCAGTACAAGTTATTTTTTGTGTTTTTCTGTTTTCTTGTCCTTCATATTACAGATTTTTCAAAGTGCAATAACAAATAAATGTTTGAGCTTAAAGAGGGTTGGAATATTTGATTTGTCGTTTAGCGTGGTAACGTTTACTTAGTTCTCACACACTGAGCCACAGTCATAATCCAATTTTACATGGAACATGGAATATTTGAAATAACATAATTAGCAAACGCATAGTCAACATTTTAAGAGGATTTTAGTCTATTTGGAGAAACAAAATTATTCAATTATAAAAAATATTTGTAGTTTTCCGCAAGAGTCGGTTTTTGTTGCCACTACACTTTTTTTTTTTTACATTTTTTTTATATTGTTGGAAAGTTGTTTTGAAATCTCTTGCTTGCCATTGCAGACTCTGACTTTGAGGCCTTCACCAGCTAATCCGATTGCCTCAAGCTGTGCTGTGACCACGACCCTACCTTTCGGTAAAGTGCGCAAGTGTGTTCCTTCTCGAAGCTCCATGTAGCTCTGACCATGTATTTTGTCTCACTAGTTAGTAAATCACAGCTCATTACATTTCTGCTTTTACAGGTCAAAGTTCAATATCACCTGATGCACTTGTCTCTCTGCCCAACATAGCTTCTACGTGATGAACGACTTACACTGCTTTTGTATGTGTGAATGCGAATGAGCATATCCCAGACTGGATGGAACTGACTGGAAAATGTCTCTTGTGATCTTTGAATGAATACATTTTGTTTGTGCTGAGTTGTAACTAATTTTTAGAAGAAGAATAGTGGTAAAGGGTAAAATGGTCACCAAGAGAACATTTATCCCATCAAACTGAAATGTATATGTAAGGCAGAAACATAGTTTTACCATATAAGCTATTGTGTAAAGCAAGGAAATAAAGCGCTTCTTTCAGACTTTTGAGTGTCTAGCACATCTATATTATTACTCACAAATTCATAATAGGTTGTTGCTGAAAACAGCTGCCTTTTCATTCATAAATCTTTTTCGATGATTACAGCTTTGAATGCGTCTACTTCGGGTGAGGTATGCTGACGTCTCGCGTAACTTTGGTTCAAATTTTTCTTTCTCTGACTTGAGAAGATATTACCCCTCCCCGAAGTTTCAGTGTAATTCCAAATTGTACTGCTTTAGGACCATTCAACTTTAGCACAGTGCCCAGTTAAATGTGCCCACACACAAGACTCAATGTTGAAAAAAAACAATTGTATTCACTTTTTTTTGCTGCATCACATCACACATTTATTAAGTTAAAAATACATTTTTATAGATATTGTATTTTACCTGTCTGCTACATTAAATACAGTCATCAGAGGGAATTATTTACATTAATCACAGCTGCACAGAAATATAACAATTTACACTGAAGATGACTGAGAAACACAGAGGTGTGCACTGTTTACAGTACATAATCCATACAGGGTGGTACATGATTGTAGACAATAATTTTTAAGGCAAAGCCAAGCCTCACTATACAAAAAAATAGAACAAAAAACCTCCACTGAAATTGACACAAGACATTAGCATACAGTATTCTGGTCCACAGAAATTCAGAAGTCACACAGTCACTGTACATGTAGTCTTCTGTCTTATAGCTGTCCAAAATTATTCATATTCACATATGACAGAAATGTAACAAAAAAAAACTAAAAAACTTATGAAACTGAATAAATCTTTGAAGTTCTCATAGTACTATGATACATGACTGCTTCGTTCAAGTGCATCTGCTGGAAATGTGGCTGTCTTGCAATATTTTTGAGTCATTGGTTTGTGTCAGTCGGTGGAGCTGTTCACTGTGGCAAGGCTTTCAAGATGGCATTAACCTCTTCAGCAACGGCTGTCAGTGCAAACTCAAACTGGTCCTGAGTGGGAGAAGTGAGAGTAAGAGCTGTGAGAAAAACATACGAACATGTAGGAGTTATTTAATTGCACATAAATGACACGACTGGTACCTTGGTGCGGACCAGGCCAGGTCTCTGGTCTCTGATATGTTCCAATGTGGCAGCAATGTCAATCTCCTTGACTCCTAAAGACAAGATCGGCCAAGTTTTTTTTCTCAGGCATCAAATTTTCACACATTTACAGTGCTCTCACACAATATAATCCGATTTGTTTCCATGTAGATTTATAACCTGAGATGCGTTAGGTAAGTCCAGGTCAAATTTTCTCTTCCATCAAATAATATTATTGATACAATTTATCACAAAAGCACAAATACTATGGCTCACTAATGGATTACATGAAAATTTTATTTGTTGAATGGATAGCTTCTGTCTAGAAAAATATAGTCATGGCAAATGAATTGCACACATATGGTAGTAATATCAATGAAAAATTTTCCATGTTTTGCATAAAAAATGCTTTCATTTCACTGATTTTATGAAGTAGGATTTCATGAAAGAATTTTATTGCACCTTTCTAAAGGACCCTGGTTACTTTAGCCAACCTTAGACTACAAAGTAGGCAGAATGGCCTACTTCTGAGGCTTAGAGAAATCTAATCAATTATAAATTTACTGTATATAAAAAAGTAAATATAATGATTCTATAATGCTGTAATTTTGTAACAAATGCAATTTTTGATATGGAGTGTTTTGATGTACAAGAAACAATTTCTTAAGAAGAAAATCATTTTTATACTGTACTTATGTCTTGAGTCAGGCATTTTACCACAACAATAATAATAATAATACTGAACATTTGGTGAGGGCTTGCAAAACTGTGGTTATTTGTAATTGTAAATGTTAGTTTTTTGTCATTATTCTACCAGCTGCCATTTTAAACAAAATATTTTCTGTATACATCAAACACATGACTCTAAAAATACAGTATGTGGGTGTGGGCAGGGGGAGAGAAGACTGACCTTTGGCCATGCGGTTCAGCACCATGTCAATAAGGATGTACGTGCCAGTTCTGCCAGTCCCATCACTGCAGTTGTGGAACAAAACAAAAAGGTCAGTATAATGAATATCTTCTTTCAATGTCTAGTGACCTATCCCTCCTTCCATCTTGCTTATCCTCACTAGGGTTCCAGGTGTGAATGAGTCCATCCCAGCTGACTTTGGGGTGAGAGGAGGGTTGTTGAAACCATAACCATTCACACTCACATTCACACTTATGGACATTTTTGTCTTCAATTAACCTGACATCCATGTTTTGGCAATGTAGGAGGAAAGTGGAATAGAAACCTTGGATTTGAACCCACAACCTCTGAACTGTGAAGTGGACGTGTTTTACCAGTCGGCTACCATGCACCCTTTTTGATGTAGGGTTTTGCAATAATTGATTTTTCTTACACTATATTTTCTGATAAAATATAGCATTGTAAGTGGTAACGAAACGTGTGTTGCTAATCAGAAAAAGACTAACAAGGACCATAGTATTCATACAGCAAGTAAATCTTGTTTTAAACTGTCAATTGTGAGTGAAGTTTCCTGTAATTCAGATTTCTATGTGAGGTAGTGTATTCATTACTGTAATTTTCTTTACCTGCAGTGGACAATAATTGGACAGGAGCGACCTCTGTAGCATTTATTCACCTTCCTGAAAAGGATCAGAGGAGGAATAGAAAAAGAAAACAGAGCAAAAGACACACAACAGGGGTGCATTACTGTCCTCTTTCACAGGGCGAATTGTAATAGAGTGAAGTGTTTTGAAAAGAAGATTAATGACTGCATACGCAGGATTATGCAGCCCAAGTTACTTGTGGTTTGTGGTTGAATTAAAAGCAATTAGAGAGCCGAGCAACAAGAGGAATGAAATGAATAATGAACTAAAGGATGACAGGATGATATATTATGTGAGATGGTGGAAGTGGTAAAATGGTAGTAAGCCCCCGGATTCACAGTCCCTCTTGCAGTAGCCAGTCACACCTGCCAATGCTCATTTTTGTGACTATGCAACTGGAGCCAGAGTACTAGCTGCAAACCGCAAAAATGACACTGGGAGATGTTCGAGTACAAACCTATCTGGACGTGCACTGGGACAGAGGGAGAGAGAGAAGGAGCAGTCAATGGACACAATTCAAACTAGGAAATGGCATAAATGGACAGATGTGATGAAGCTGAGAAACATTTAAGAAATATATTGTTTCTCTCTCTTGAGGAGAGTTTTATTCAGATTGTTGTCTGGTAAAAAAAAAAATATGGTGTGATAATTCCCAATCTGGTAGGAAAACCATCTTGAAGTCAAAGATAAAAAAATAAGAGGTGACAAGTGGCTATTCCACTGGGAAAAATGTTCTTTCTGGGTTTGTGTGAAGACAAATCAAGGGCATGCACAGGGTTCATGTGCATTTGTGTCTGTGTGCTTTCACACCTGCGGAAGTCAAGCAAGGGCCGTGTTGAGGTAGGGATTCCGTCAGATGGCCAGCTCAGTAGGTGAAACTGTGTTAAAGTTCTTGTCTCTTGTGTCTGGACGTTCTTCAGGTAGAAGCTACGCACCAGAAAGTCCTTGCACCAGATATGCTCTGACACCAAGTTCACCTATAGAGGGACCAAAGGTGGTCGAGGAGGTAATCAAACCCTAATGTATCTTGTGGTTGTACTTTGTAGTGGTGTACAGAATTGACTGAGGTGTTTATCAGGATGCAACAAAATAATGTAACCAAATTATAAGAAATGGGCAACTTGGTGTAACAGTGGTTGGCCTAACAGCGCTGAGGTTCAATGTTCA
Organism: Syngnathoides biaculeatus; assembly: GCF_019802595.1. Taxonomy (NCBI): domain Eukaryota; kingdom Metazoa; phylum Chordata; class Actinopteri; order Syngnathiformes; family Syngnathidae; genus Syngnathoides; species Syngnathoides biaculeatus. The sequence goes on along the minus strand of NC_084653.1, from coordinate 9,446,465 downwards.
AATCTCTGGTAGGGTTTGCGTCGGTTTTTCTTCGGTTTTTCAAACATTAAAAACATACACCGTATCACACAATGAAAAGACGCTGTACATTACTGCAAATGACAACCAAAACATTTGGGATATCTTTCAAATGTCTATCTTACAATGAAAACGGGGGACCTTTTTGAAAATTTCTTCTCTTCATTGTGCAGGTGTACCTTTTGCTGAGGCTAGATAGTCACTGCTGTAATATGTCACCAGGGGGAAACATAACTTCATGCTTTTTGTTGAGTAATTATGACAAGTATTTTACAGCTTGACGGTTAAATAACAAGAACAAAATCAACCATAACCTCGTAGATGTGGTACAGCGATGAACCCTCATCTGGCCAGTATCGTTCGCTCTGTTTCTGTCCGTCCTCTGCCAGAGCAGACATCATCACAATGACTGTGCAGCCATTCTCCCAAACCATCTGAAGGAAAGTAACAACATGCACATGCATGGCTGTCAGCGCATCCATTAATAGCTTGAGATACATCCAGATCGGTAGTTCTCAAACATTCTACACCAAGTATCACCTGAAGAATTGATAAGCTCTCCTATGTACCATCATTATTACCAATATTAAAATACAGAGGCACAGAAGACCACAATCTTCAAAGACCCCCAAAACAGTTGACAATTTGAAGATTTACATGATGGGGAAAAAAAAATCAATAAATATGCACTGCATATAAAAGTTGAATTAAAAATGTAACTTTAAAAGCAAACTCTTCTTAAAGACTAAATGCAACTGCATTGTATTAAAAATTCAAATATAACTGAAAAATACTTGGGCAGTCATTGTTCTGTGTACCACTATCGGTGACCTAGATCATAGCACATAACAATGGCATCAGAGATTTCATATGCATGTGTTAGAGGTCTTTATGATTCACATTCACCATTGCATAACTTATTTTTGCATGATGTGATGATTGTACTACATACAATAATGTACTAACCTGCCAAAAATCAGCCACTGTGTGAGGCAGAGGTCCCTGGGTGGCAATATATGCTGGCTGGCGAGGGTCGTGATCAAACTATTGGTTGAAATGGAATAAGAAGCCAAGCTAATGAACATAATGTATCTGATAAATATTACACAGCCTGTATTGAATCTCATATTGTGAAGTTATATTTTGGCTCAGTACACTCATACAGTCATTTACAAAATTGATGTTACGTTTAAACCTGACAATTGAGAGTGAAGCAATGTGTATTGATAAATAATGTGCTCTTAATAATGTGCGTAAAAAACTACTTACAACAAAACTTGCATTGATATAATCTTGTTTTCTGGGGTTCAGCTCCCTTTTCAGCTTCACACGTGAGTGATCATCTTTGAAGAAAAAGGGAGACTTACACAAATAAAACAGGAAATAGTACATAATTGGGACACAAATGTGATTGAATAATGTGGGGGTTGGGGTGGGAACAACGCATACATGGGAGCGATTCAGCTTGTCTGTTTTTGGTCATGTTGCTGGGAGTTTGAGCCACTGCCACAGAACTTGGGTCAGCCTGGTAGGAGCACAGTGCCTCCCACTCCTTCTGAAGTCGGTCCTTGTTGCGAAGGTGGTCCTCCATATAGGCCTGACACAGAGATGCAGGTCATAAATGCCTTCTCATTAAAGCAAAAGAAGGTTTTCACAACTGGAAATGCCACCAATGACCATGATTTGTGTTGGGTGCTCATGTACCAGAATCATGTGACCGGTGGAAATGTCCATATTTGACTGGGCTGGTTCCTCACTCCAGGAAGGAGTGGAGCTGTGGGTGGAGGACGGACTGTGCTGTGGGCCATCGCTGAATTGGGAGGAAACGCTGCTCACGCGGGATGTGTCTGTTCCTCGTCGACCACCAGTGTTGATGGCGGATCCCGCCACGCCACTGCTTGTGGCACCCACGCAGTCCTGGCGGCACAGGGATGATTTAGACGCCATGTGCTGTCGACATAGTTCCTGAATGTGCAATAGAGACAGAGGGGTGGAACTGCAATGCAAAACTCAATTCACAGTAGGTTGTTGTGCAACTGCGTGTGAGTGCTGAGGGGTATGGCAAGATGAAAATATTTATTTGATATGGTTGATGTAAAGTTTAAGATACTAGTAGATTTTGTCGTCACGTATAACAATTCAGCGGACAAGTAGATTGATTGGGTCTTAACTTTTTGTATCAGGAACTAAATGTCCCTAGTGATTTATTGCCAACAATTGCCACATCATTGTCTTTTTTTTTGCCATAATCCTTTGGACCTCAAGCAACAGTTCTTATCTTCCCTCAGCTCCAGTAAGCTGTGTAATGGCTTCCTCTGAATAAATTAAGGTTTCGAGTAAGCTTGTTGCTCACTGTTGTGCTGTACTGTTTCCAGGGTCATTGTGATTGTGCAGTCTGTCAAGTGTATTACTAAGATTTATTAGTGAGAATCATCCCTCATCATTACTCAATCTACTACCTTTCCCCCCCTTTTAATAGAATACAGTACATTCTTTAAGGGTTATGGGCTTCCCTCATTAATCACCCTCCCTATACTTCCACTATTCTATGTCCTCTTGCTGCACTGACAGCTTTGTCTTTCAGCATTCATACAACAAGAGGAGTAATAACATTTAATTATTTAGCATTCAGGTGACCGTAATTTCTTGGCCGAGAATATTTTTGATGCAAATACTTTACTTACTTTACTTTAAATTTCTACATATCACTCTCTAAGTGTGAAATGTAGATTGCTTTTATCCTGAAGTGCTGTAAGGAGGAAAAATTAAACCATGTAAATGAAATCTCTACATATTTGCCGTTGGGCATACACAAATTTACATAATTGCAGAGTTCTTTTTGAACTGATCCCGTTATTTTCTGAAAAGCTTACATATTTGCTGTTTTTGTGCGCAGCCCAAATAAATAAAATGCTGGATTTCTTTGTTGATAAGTCATGTTGGTGCCAAACAACTTGGTTAAAGTGAGTTAAGGAGTTTCAGTTAGCTACAATTTGTGGCATTTGCAGGCATTTATAAACCTATTGGGGTGTTGTCAGGAATATTTTGCTATTCGCATGATTCCTATTCCATGCAAATACGGGCGCCGCTGCACAGTATACCCAGTGTGGAAGGCACAAGATGTTCAATAATAATGTATCAACATTTCTATTTCTACAACAATGGCTATAAATAGATTATGACTAGGATCTTGACGAATTTACTATGACAGCTGTACATCCATCCATTCTTTTTCTGAGCCGCCTATCCTCACAAGGGTCGTGGGAGTGTGGCACGCTATCCCAGCTGTCTTTGAGCAGGTGGCGGAGTTTATTCTGAACTAGTTACCAGCCAATCACAGGGCACATATTGTATAAACAAACAACCATTTGAACTCACATTCACACCTAGGGACGGTTTAGAGTCTTCAATTAATGCATGTTTTTGGGATGTAGGAGGAAAGCGGATTGCCTGGGGAAAACCCACACAGGCATAGGGAGAACATGCAAACTCCACACAAGCGGACTGGAATTTGAAACCCGGTCCTCTGAACGCCGAGGCAGACGCTCTACTAGTTGTCTACCATGCCTCCTGGTAGCTATACAGTATAATAAATATACAGCCCGTACAATGTACTCTGCAATGTTTTGTGCTAACTACAATTACTACAGGAGAAAAAAAAACATTATACAGAATTTGTGCAGAGCTGTTCTTTGAGAAGATTTATGGTAAAAAAAAAAAAGACAAACGAACATTACTGCAAATACACAGCATTAGTGCAAGTTATTGCAGTTGGCCAAGTATGCTCATGTCAATGATGCAGCACAATGAGGAAATGTAACTTTTAGAAATTAGTAATGGCATAAATGTCTCAAGGTAAACAAAACAAAACATTGTTGCCTTACCTGATAATCAAAGTGTGTTTCAGACCCTCCCTCTGGTCCGAGACCAAGTTTGCCATTGGCCACTTGGTTAGCGTAGTGTCTGAGGCATGCAATGCCCACAGCCAGTATCAACACTCCTCCTACCACTGCCATGGAAACTAGTGTGATGACCGTCCCACTGGAGCCCTGGGAAACCCTGGTTACCTGAGGGAGACCCTGTGCATTTGTCCTCTGAAAAAATAAAAAATAAAAAACATACATGTGAACAAGTGAGAATGATAAGGGCACGTGGACAAAGAAGACAGGAAGTACACATCAGTGTACATTAGAGAGCGGACGCTGCAGAATAATTGGATCTTTGCTTTGATAATGTAACTTGTCTCAGAATGCATACTAATGTATTTCATCTGACTGACATCACTCGAATACATAATATCCACACATATATTTACTAATGCCTCAGTTTTTATACTGTAGAGGACATACCTGCAGTATTATAACATCACTACCACCGACACTAGTGTACGTGCATGGTAACCTGGTATTCATATTAAAATGGATAACCCTAGTCCATTAATTAAGAAAAAAAAATCTCTGGCGGTGATTCATGCTGGCAGTCTGTGGGATGAGGGGAATAGGTTAATGACACCTGTTGTCATAGTACCTCGGATCTGGGCGCCACACTGGGGGAGAGGAGGACAAAGCACCATGGCAACAAATGAAATGGTGCTCAAGGTTGTGTTGTCACTCATTCACTCTGGCACATTCAGTCACACGCACAGTGTTTATGGAAAAAAAAAGTACCAGACAGAAAAAATATTTAATGTAAAAAATAATTCTCAATTGAATACATTTGACAGTCAAATCTAGTCCATTTATCATTTTAATTTATTTTATAAAAATTATTAGTATGTTATTAATGCATCAGTATCTAACCATCCAATTATTCATCCATTCATCCATTTTCCATACCACTGATCTTCACTGGTTGTAATTTTTATTAAAAACATTTTTAATGCTATAATAAGGTGGACCATATGCGCGGCAAGACATTATGCATTATGGACACAGTGTACGAGCAGTGTACCAGTGTTTGTCTGTTTCAAGCTGGGGCAACATTTGATGGAAAGAAAAAAACTCTTTAAATGTGTGATATCCAGGGCTTGTATGATAGGTACATTTAATAGTTTGGTGCTGCTACTTTTCAAAGTTGAAATATCAACAAGACCAAGAGATAGCTCTTCCAGCTAGTGGTGTGCCACTGGCATTTTATTTTAACACTGGGGATGGGAAGTCAACTTTTGCAGCGCCATTTTCACCATCGCAACGACTAGAGTTGTTGACAGTACCCCCCTCACCTTTCCCTCCCTGTTTGGTGCCACTTGGCTTCGGCTGACCAATCCACTGCCAGCTGCTGCCGTCACCATGTATACAGCCATCCCCCTTCATTGACGATTAGTCCCATTACTCCCCCCTTGCCTAATTTATGATCAGGAAACTCTAACCCACCATTGTCCTCAACGGGTAGTTTGCATATGTGAGGCGCGGCGCAGTTGTGGGGGCTTTTCAAGATGGTTAGGTATGGGGACCCTGAATTTGTAACTACAATCCTGTGCTTGTGTGTGTATATCCTGTACCTCTCCCACACCAGTCTGTAAAATCTTCAGGCTTGTCTTGGACTCCAAGAAGCTTTTTTCAGACACTATAGTAAGAAACAAAACAAGTGTGTCAGTGTTGAATGTCAAGGAAAAAAGAAAGCTTGCGTGGGTACAACGTTGTGCTTGTATATTTGTTTTCCGAGTCTCACCAGCTTTAGCTGCCACATCTGCAGCTGTCATATTGTGCTCATTCTGGCGGATACGAAATGTCAGCGCCGGTCCCACCACGCTAGCAGCACAAAACACATATGCTCACACAAACCCTCAAAAGACGAAGTCATTTTGTACAATAAAAACACATGCATTGCACACACAAACCTAATGTTAATGAAGCTGCTGGTTGTCAGTTGTGTTTTCTCAGCCAGAAGCTCCAGAAGCTTCACTCCATCATATAAACTCAGAGGGCTGGGAAGGAGAACCTTTATCATGTTAATTTGTATCATTGGTTAAATGTTTTTTTCTTTCTTTCAGAGAATTAATACTTTTGGAATACAGTACCAGCATTTGTTTTCCAAGATATAACTAAAATTTCTATTTGATAAGTCAACTCAAAAACTGGTAGAGAATGTCCACTATTGAGAATTCCTTCAGTCTTTTGGGAAAGAAAAAAAAAATAAAATAAAAAAAGAGCTTTCTCTCTTGTTGACATCTTAAAATGATCAACCCACAAAAATCATGATGTTCCAAATAAAAACAATCCAATTTAGACTGGTGGGATGCAGTACAGGAATGGTGAATTCATTAATGAATGGGTACTACTACTAGTGGTATGCCGACTCTTTTAAGTGGTACAGAAAATAATGACTGAACATGAGATGAAATTCCATCATACAGGAATGAAGCCTGCATACAAGTTTTTAAAAAAATCATTTTCTTTTTTAAATCCTGGACAGTATATTTTTTCAATTTTTGTTGTACAATTTTATAGTGGAATATAATTGTATTTAATCTTCAAGACCTGTTTATTTGTAAACATTTATTAAGTACAATTTTCATTTTATTTTTACAGTAAGTGCAATACAATTTGAATTGAATTGTTACTTAAGTGGAGTTTTTCTTTTTCTATGTCCAAGTGCAGTGTTAATGCTCAAACTGTGGATAATAACAACAATAATGTAACTATTTACAATAATAAAGACAGCTACACATTTTAGGACTAAAAACACATTTTTAATGAAAATGTAAAACCTTTTATAATTACTGTACTTTGATTTAGGTCAATATGGTGGTACTTGGGAGTATTGTTTGAGCTGATTCTTGGTTGTTCAAGTTTGAGAATCACGTCAATAGATGTTGATTTTCAATCTAAAACTGACCTCTGGTTAGTTACAATGTAGCCGTATTCTTCTTTGGCGCCTGTAGCCTCAACTTGTGGCACTCCCTCCTCCTCTACACCATTTCCTTCTCCAGGAGCCATCGGTGGGGTTTGTGAGACAGACAAAGGAGGCCCTATGCTCTTCGTCATAGGTGCGGTTAGAGTTGACACAGGTTGGGGGGCCTGAGCGGTGTCAGGTGCAATGGGGACAGAAGCAAGCTTCTCCGTTTTCCGAGGCATGGTGTCTGTTTTTAACAGCTGCATCTGTTGAGAATAATGCCAGGAGAGCTGTATTAGGCAAGGATGACTGCTTCAGGTGAACACATTGGACTGTTTCTAGGATTGGATCTATTGCACCTGGGCGTACTAGCTAGAGGACGTCAAATTTGCACATAATCAGTGAGAATCCATCGGTTCTGAGAGCTTCAATTATCAAAGAATCTACAGGAACAACAAAAATGGTTAAAATGTATCTGCTTTTGCATCTGAACTCTTCAGATACAGTATACACTCTTATCTCTGCTCACATTTTAGACTTCAACTATCCCAAATGAAGTACTTTAACCTTGGAACATAAACCACATCTTCTGAGAAGCTTATAAATACATAAATTGTGACGTACCTCCTTGAGAGTGACAAGGTCCTTCTCATTTGGATCTGCGGAGAGAACCACACAATGCAAATAAACATTATCTTTAAAGCAGCAAAGTTCATTCAACTCCAGTTTCAGGCATCAAGCTGATAGTAAATCAGGTTACTTAATGGAAAAATCCGGAACCAATCAATGGCTCAGTCATAAAACTCTTTAGACTCTTTATTTCTCCCAAATTATGCAAAACTTCACACAGACAAGGCTCTCGAATTTTGAGGCAGTTTTTCCAAGAGCGTGGAAATTAGTCTATAAACTACAAAATCCAGACCAATCCCATATTATGTCACATTTTTATGTACTGTTGGTGTAATCGCCAAAAATATTGTCCAGTGTATTTCTACCTATGATGTTCATACTGTACAATATATGGATCAGCTTTGGTAACTAGTACTACCCAATCAATACCTTGTGTCTTATCTTGGGCTTGCAGCAGTTGCAGTATGAGGGCTAGTTTGTAGAGCTGCTCTTGGCTGAGCTCTTTGGGGTCAATCCCATACCTCTGTAGGACGCCGGACATTTTTTGCGGCAAGCCATCTAATAAATAGTACAGCATAAGCTTGACTAAGAACCACACATTTACAGTAAGTTCATGCATACATGAATATCTAATTAGAATGTTTTTGTACAAGGACCAAAGTATGTGCATTGTTTCCTCACCACTGCTTCCTGACTGGGTGCTGTAAGCCTTATTTTGGAGTGCTGGTTGTCTGTTTGTGGATCCAAGCCTCTCCTCTAGGGTGTAATCGTCTGCATAGTCCAGTGGTGTCTCCATTTGCAAGTCATCATAATAAGGGAGGCCTGAGAATATGTTGTGACATGAATTACAATAGCCAAATGGGTATTAAGATGCATGACAATATTGGAGACCTAGTATTAGTAATGTTTTTACCAGCAGAGGCCAAGGAGGTTGACCCACGATGGCGATAAGAGGACGAAGGGGCAGAAGCCAAATAGACGGACAGTGCCTCCTGAAGGAGTTGTCTGTCTCGCTCTCGCTCTCTGTGATTGGCCTGTGACCATGCAGAAGGGCGGGCATAGCCTCCTCCTCCACCAATGAGAGATCTCTCTGCTTCATCTTGGTGCCTGTGCTGTCATTGCCAGAGATATTTCCCAGTTACTTTGCTTTCCTTCTTTCTTTCTTTCTTTCTTTCTTTCTTTCTTTCTTTCTTTCTTTCTTTCTTTCTTTCTTTCTTTCTTTCTTTCTTTCTTTCTTCTTTCTTTCTTTCTTTCTTTCTTTCTTTCTTTTGATTTGTGGTTAATTTAACAGCGTGATTCCCAACAGCAACAGCGGTGAACTATCTAGCTTTATGTACTACATATGTACACTCCCAAATACTGGTATGGCATGCATACTGTAGCCTAATCATTGAGTTCTGTTGTCATTTTTTGACTTTTGATCTTTTGAAAATTGAAAGGTTGCATTGTGCTTAAAATCATTTTACATCCATAACATCGGTCAAAATGAGTCCGTGATATGGTCTAAGTTTGACACCTACCTATCCAGTTTGTTGACTGAATGGAAAAGGTAATAAACGGCCCCAGTCTTGCAAAATGACCAGAGAACGTTCCTGTGTGTTTGTGACGTAGATGATTAATAATTAATCAAGTATGAGCACATTTCATGGTTGGCACCAGCTGACCAGCAACACAACTTTAAGTGAGTGAGTCATAAAAGTCTATAATGTATACGTACTGCATATTGCCTTTTAAGACATTTAACTTTGTATATAATTTATAATATAACTGTGGATGAAATAGGTAAGTTACTTACAATGTTACCAAATTGTGCACTAGCAATTAACATTGCAGGCAGGTTCAAGTCAAGTTAATGAGCCTAAACCTAAAAAAAAAATCATCCTCACTTTATTTTCTCCCAAGCCCCCTTCAGCTCACATTCCCTAAAAGATGGCCAACAATCCACTGCATGGTAAATTCTGCTTCATCGTGGTGTTAAGATGCTGTATTGAAGGATTTGCTATGAATACTTGACCAGCACAAGTAACAAGACACAAATATAACACAAAGGACCAATCAGAACAAAGCTGTTTTCCATATTTAAATAAAGAATAACCGCGATCCAACCAACGAAAATCTTATTCACATACCGAATATTAATGAGAAATCCAACTGTCTCAAGTGCATGTTTAGTATACCAACCAGAATAGCTTGAAAAAGGGCATCCTGAGCATTTTCAACCCAAATTATCTCAAAAATATATCACAGATTAAGCAAAAATATATCACAGGTTAAGCAAAAAAAAAAAAAAAGATGGCATGTGACTTTCAAGTAATGTTAAGAAATGAAAAAATGTTTGGTGGTCTTCAGCTGCATGTGTGAGTCTAACCTGCTGGTACATGTAAGGGTTGATGGAGGCTGCCTGCATTGGTATTGGCAGCCGAGGTGGGTCAACGATCATGTAGTCCACATAGTTGCCGGCAGGTGCTGCAGAGCCTGACTTAGAAACGTGCTGTTTGGACCTTGCCACCCAGCCAGGAACAAAAAAAAGGATTAAGCTTGACATGCAGTAGTGGATTACAGATAAAGTGCAAGGGGAGCTAAACTGCAGCTGAGGGAGGATTGAAGGGATTGATCGGATACCTCTCCATGACTTTAGCTCTGCATCACTAAACATGATTACAGCTGGAGAGAACTTACGGCACTTGCAAGGAAGAGTTCGGTTTGGACGATTGGGTCATGTGAGGAACTCTCTTCAGTTCCTTTGATAAAATATATTGGGTGATGTCATCCTGCCAGGAAAGACCTACATACACAGAAAGTACAGACAGGGAGTGACCAATATTGTTTACTTTTTAAAGCAGTGTAAGAAAATGTTTTATATTACACAAGGGCTTCCCCAACAGTGATAAAGCGTCATTTACTTTTAGGTGTATTAACACTAACAAAACACGATATCCAAACTACTGGAATTTATCTGATCTATCCCATCTGGTCCACTATTGATTACCATAGTGTTTTTTTAAAAGAGGATCAAAGATCACGTCATTTAGAGCAGAGCTGTTATGGTATTGATGCCATGCCATTGCCATGTCAAAGTTTTATTATTTATTATTATTTATGCATTATGTATTCTTAGGATTGCTTTAAACTGTTGTTATGTTGATTTAAATAGACTGGCTTGCACACAAACTCACCTTGTAGCATGAGCTGTTTAAGGACTTCCTCCATCCTCTTCAATATAGGAACCGTCACTTGGTACCGGACTCGCTCCTGCTTCGAACTACGACATCGACCAAACAGCCCATCTGGTGAGCACAAACACACAGCCATACATTAAATCGAATTTAGGACGCCAGCCCGTGTCGATATATACATAAAAAAATATTGTCTTGTCTATAGAGCTTGTGCACCTATGTCATAAAATCACGTGACTTTTGTTTACCTCGCCATATTGCCGGTCAAGCTAAGCATTGCTCAATGTTAAGTCGGTTGGAGATGACACGGAAATATATCTTGTAGCACGACGCCCAGAGTCTTGTCCGATACCGTCAGACATTTAGAAGGTGAAAATAAAGGACGGTACATGGAAAAATTAGATAAACTTGGCATAGAGGACCCGTTTTAATGCTGAAATCAATGTTTTCGCCGATAAGAAATTGGACTGTTAATTCGCTTCCGCTTGTCTTGAACAACTAGATCTAGATCGCCAACATTTACACGGAAAAGTTTGAAAGCATATAAAAGTCTGGACGCATACGAGTACGTTGTTGCTGGATCTGCTCTCATCAGGAATAAATCCCACATAGTGACAGTTTTGACGGCTTGTGAATGTGGAAATGTGTTTGGCGACACGTTAACCTTTGCCGGAATCCATCGATCTTTTCAGCTAGTATTCAATACAAATAACAATATTAAAATAAATGACCCCCGGTTTTACACAAACTCGCATTCATTAACTATGATTGGAAACAAAAAAAAAGAGGACAAGCAAGTTGGCTCTGTTTCCCAAGAAGTACTTATAATGCCAACTTGGCTCATTTGAGAACAATGCATAAAAAAAAAAAAAAAGATGGAGTTGGCTCCTCTGTACACGAAGCGTGTTGCGGCCACAAGTTAACCTACGTAGACCTCTGTGTGACCAATGGTTTATTTTCTTTTTTTAAATACGCATTGGATTCATTTGAGAACAATGCATATTTAAAAATAAAAAAAAAACATCTGTCAGGGAGAAGTTGGCTGCAACATGCTTCCGTGTCCCTGTCATTTTTTTTTTTTTAATACGCATTGTTCTCAAATGAGCCAACTTGGCATTCAAAATACTTCTTGGGAATTTGAGATTGAGAAGAATAATTCCTACCTGAAGTGAAGTGATCGCGACACAGTCGTGTGTATTTGGTTGGGCATCATCCATCATGTTTAATTGCCAAAATTCATCGATATTTTCTGGTCTTTTCAGATGGTATTCCATAGAATGATCTTGATTGAATATCTGATCTTGAGTGAATATCTGTCTTGTCTGTTGTAATGACCAACACCACAGCAAGTCTCGGGCATTGTGTATATTCTGCTTCGGTTCAATGTCCCCTACACTGTTGAGCAGCTCTTTTTGACCGGCAATATGGGGCCGTGAAAATAGTGACGTCATGTGCATGAGCTCTATTCCATAGAATGATCTCTTTGAATATCTGTCTCGTCTGTTGGAACAACTAACAGCACAACAAGTCTCGGGCATTGTGTATATCCTGCCCTGATTCAATGTCGCCCACCCCGTCGAACAGCTTTTATTGACCGGTAATATGGCGGCGTGAAATTGGTGATGTCACGTGTGTGAGCTCTATATTCATTTAAGCACAAATCTCTCAATCGTTGCAATATGCTGCCTTCTGTTTGGTTGGGAGTATGAAATATGCACAGCTTTCCTGATGCCACCTTTCTGTCCCGTGTGGTCACAGTCGCACTTAACAGTGACTCATGCAACTGAAGTGCAGCCCACACAATTTTATCCTGATTGCTACGGTACCTTCAACAATGGCCTTTCAGTGTCACTAATCGCCTATTTTGAACATTTTCTACTCACCTACAGGTGGCCGCGTGGCGATAACTTGACTGACGAATGATTTGATCATTGATCAATGTGATAAGCGCAAACAGAACTCCCCACTTTTCACTCAAACATTATGGTGATCTAGGATTAGAAAAATACTAACAAATAACAACAACAAAAAAGGCCACTTTCAGACTGCAATGAGAGAAAATGTCTAAAACTGAGAGGATATTTTTCTGGCGCAACGATGAGTCACTGCAGTCTTTCGGTACACCCTCTAAATCTGACACAAACCCCGTGACACTGAATTGTTACAATGAGCAGATTAAAAAGGATTAATGTGCTTTTTTAGCTTCTAATTAAATATCATAGAGCACATAGAGTCTTATTTCAACCAAGAAATATATATACACTTTATGATTTAACCTTAAATTCTATTTCCTTAGACTTGTTGATCGGTGAGAATTTTTTTTTATGTTAACCTGCAGAATAAAGGCAGAAAATACATTATACAACTAAATTTGTAACGTAAACTAATTGGTACCTGATAATTAGTTTTAATTGATTACACTGGGGTTTCTTTAATTAGTTAGCTGGGTTGCAAAAAAAATATTTTCATGGAACATTGAAAAATCAATATATTTTTTTGCAGGTTAACGGTCTGAGTCAAGCCGCAGATCCAGAAATGTTCTTCACAAGTTTTCATATTTAGAACCCACTTAATAAAAAACGTACTGGCATAACACAGCTAACAACACACACAATTATGAGAAGCAAGTTTCCTTGCTGCTTGCATTGTCTTACGTTCAGAATGCAAAGATAGCGGAAGTCTCGTCTTCTTGATTAATTTCCATAATATATACAGTATATATTTATTGTGTTCTAGAATGTTATTTGACTATTTTGGCTATGGCTAAAAAGTGAGGCCTGGAAAGCCTTTGCTTCCGAAATGAAGCGGTGCAGTCAATGAATTTGAAAACAACACTACAAAAATCATACACTGAATGTGTTCCTATCTTATTATTGACATTTTTGAGCAACTGTTGTTTATTTTTTTCTGGCTATACTTGTCAGTTTCCACTTTTACCAAAATGTTCATATTGTTGACTTGGTGGTTGTCAGTCTTCACTGATTTGCAACATGAGTACAACTACATGGTGTTGGTAGTATGAGTTTGAAAATCACGACGGATCTCTTGATTGCTTTTATTTTGTAGCCTGTCCTGTTTGGCTACTTTGGCATGGAAAATCTTAGATCTATATGGCTGTATATGCAGGAACATTTTTTTCCACCTCAGTTTGATATACTCCCTCTGGAGTTGTATGTGTTTTGGTTGGGTATTTTCTTAGAAATGCATTTGCCCAGAACTTTATGCATCTGTGTGAACTTTCTCATAACCAAAAATCCCCCCAGATGAACCTGTGTATATGATTTAGGTAATGTCTGCAAACATTTTACTGTAATCCAGACTGTCCTCCTGTGTTTTGATTAAAAAAATGTTCTGGTTATCTTTCATTTTTGACAATCACCAGAAATCATCCCAATAACTGTTTTGGAACAGTTTGTTCATGGTCCTATGAAAATCTTTAACCTTCAACTGTTGTTTTTTTTTTTTTTTTTTTTTTAAGGGACAGGAAACATGTGGGTCTTTGCATTTACATTGATGCATTTACGGTTCCAATTCACTGGCCTGACGGACTGCACCTACAGACAAATTTTATATTCGGTGCTTTGGCTATACTATGTGCGAAAGTGCAATTTCCACCGAGCTGTGGGTGAGCGTATGTCAGTGACTCATCACTGTATTAGCGCAACAACTGTGGGGGTGTCGACCTTGCCGTGATGTCAGTGTTGCCATGGAAACAGCAGTGCAGGGAGGTGGGGTTTCGGTAAAGCTAATGAAAGGGAGATGGGAAGGTAACAGTGGGAGATGGGTTGCTAGAGGGAGCAAAATCCTTGACTCGATTTGACATTTTGTTGCACAACCCATTTGTCAATATATTTATTGTAAACACCGGACACCATAAATACTATGTGTGTCTTACCATCAGAGCAAAACTGATCCCTGGAGCACAGTTTTCTCTCAAACAGGCAACCTAATGGAGAAAAAAACACACAAGGCCTGCAGGTAAAATTTGTGAATGCAACAAAGTCTGAGATAATGGTGGCAACTCTCCAATGCACTGTGATGTGAACAAAACAATCAAAAACACACCCAAGTGATTTTAGTTCACAATAAGTCAGCCACCAAAGCCATCCATCCATTCATTTTCGAGATCAATTATCCTAATTAGGTTTGTGGGTGTGCTGTAACCTATTCCAGCTGACTTTAGGTGAGAGGGTGGGTAAACTCTGTATTGATTGTGAGTCAATCACAGGGCACATAAACATGAACAAAAAAAGGACTTCGGCTGATATTCAATTTTTAGTTAACTGTGTTTTTGAAATGACCTTGCATTCAAATCTCACACCCCAGAAATGTGAAACAACTGGGTTACGGTGTCCTAAAAATAAATTGTTTCAGGTGTAGTGTCCAAATATTACGATCTCTTGATAAACAATACATAATACATTCTTTAAAACTGCAGCATTTTTAAGGTTCAATTCACAGGTTTTGTTCATGAATCTCTTCTGCTATTTCTCATTAGTTTTCTTGTGAGGAAGACCTCTGTGGTTGGCGCAAGACAGGATGCTAGTGCTTCGGATAATGCTTGGTTATCTCTGTCTGCCGGTCTGATTTGCAGCTCCCTGCTCTCCATTTGTATGTTAGACACAATCAAAATCAAATCAAAGTCAATCCCAAGCATGTGTGTGACTACAGGTAGATACATCATAAATGTACATATATCATTAACCTTCAGCATGGCAGCAAAGATTCTGTACTCAAAATTTGACTGACAATGTGCAACAATGTATTGTAGGAATGGTTAGTTAGTTTCAAAATTAATTGCATCTGAAGAAGAGGTGTTAAGCCCTTGTCATGTTGATAAATATGGGAACCAGAATATTAGAAACAGATCTCATTTTCATGCAGCACAGTTCTTCACCAGCCACCACAACAAAAGACAATTTAGAGCACAGAATTTATCCCATACAAAACTTGACAAAGAATTTTTTTTACCCATGTGCTTTTGTAGATCTATTAGTAAATATTGATATCCAAAATCCTGATCACTATTTGCTTTAATAACTTTTGAGTTTCTTGATTTTATAGCCCAAAATCATTTTTGTCAATGTTACCAATGCAATAAGGATATTTTTGACAACAAATAATATAGGTTAATGAAAAAGGGTATTTTATCAGCGTCAGTTGCAGTATGCCTGAGACCAACTTCACCCTGGTTTCATGTGTATGATCAGATGCTTATTGGAAGGAAGGCCAGATATTATTTCATAGCCACAAAAAGCTTTATGTCAGGCTCAGTTGCCATGACAGGTTCTCACCTCTTTTCAAATGATGCTGACTTACTCAAGGCAAATTGTGCAATACAAAGTACTACTAGGTTACCATTAATGTTGTAATACGATTTTCAAAATCACACCTATTTAGAAGTCAGTGATCACAGATCAAGTTAAGGGATGCCGAACATCATCGCATTCAAAGCAATATAATTGTAAAATAAACCCAAATGCATAGAGTTATATTGGATAAGACCAAAATATGTTACAGAACATTTTATTGACTTGTATGTTTGACTTTGTGGAAGCTTAATCAATGGCAAGCTATCAGTGATTTTTATTCTTCTAGTTTACACAAGACAAATAATTTTACATTCTCCTTAAAGGGTATTCAACTTGTGTACCTGCATGTTTGAGCTAAAAAAACAGAAGTGGAATTAAGAAAATAAAGATGGAAAAAGAATAGAAGCATCCACCCCAAATCCTCTCTCTATATATTTTATTATGAGTTTAGGTACAACATTAAACAAGATGCACAAAACTAAATAGTAGTAAAAAGTGGACATATGGTTGTTATCTCTCTGTGAAAAATGAATTAGCAGAGCATACAAAATGCACTGCTTATCACTCCTCACTTGGCATCTTGTAGCTAATCATCCACAGATGACAGATTGCAATCAGTTTGGCAAGATAAATCACATAAAGACAGAAGCACGATGTTGATAAAAAAAAAAAAAGTCACAGCTCGGAGTGAGGGATGTCTGTTGAAGAAGAAGATAAAAACATGCAGACTTTGAGCATCCATCCATCTCCATCTTCTTACCGTATCTGTCTGACAGCCCCGCGTGAAACATGATGGTGAGGAGCAGCACAGCTCGTCGTGACCTCGGATTCAGCATGTTGCGTTCAAGTGTCACAGCAGAACAGAAGAATAAATCTTTGCCTGTTTTCTCTTCTTTAAATCCCCATTTTGTACAAAAAAAAAAAAAAAAAAAAAAATGGGCTACAGAGCCAGTGCGGACGGCTCACATTTGGTGCACAATCCTCCTTTGCGCCAAGCAAGCATAAAGAAATAACAGGTTGAAGTGTATGTTTTTCAATTAGCTACGTACGACTGGTGGCTATAAAGGGAGGCTGGGAGACTGGCTAGATGCATAAAGTGCAATTTTCTCCTGTGATGTGGTGGGTGACAGGGGCGGGGCCAGCAGCACCATTGCGGAAATAACGTAAAAGCAAAAGAACCTTGAACGAAGCTGCAGGTGCGTCATCGCTGGCCGAAATAGCAACGGGGGGACGAGCACCTTGTTTACAGACGCACCCTCTTGCACTTTAAGTCCTTTACACTACTTGTGATGATATATTTTTTTTGATAGCACAAGTTAGAAAATGAACCTCAAGTACTTATTACCCAATACATTTATGGCCAGACCCATTAGATCAGATACCAAGGAGACTTTAATAACCACTTCTCAATGAGGTATACAGAAGTGCGCTACAGCATGTTAATATAAGATAAAAGAATACAGTGGCACATCTGTCGGGTAAGAACAGAACACTACAACTCACACATGTTCTGCAAAATTGCATGAAAGAGCAATATTATACTGGAATCTGAAATAGTGCTGCAAACTCATATTGTAGTTTCACAGTTTGGTATGAACAGCAGTATGCATCCATTCTGACTTTTTTTTTCAAGTGAGTGGTGGCATGTTAGTATGAGGGACTGGTTCTTGGAGTTCTTTACACCCCTGAATAACAATACAGCATTATTTCAGCACCACAGTCTGGCTTTGTTGAGGTGCTGACAATCCGTTCCTTTAAGAATGGTAAACGTCCCCCAGTTTTGATTCCAGTAGAACACTGAAGGGGTGTGCTGGTATGCAAGCTAAAGGCTGCAACAACTGTGTTATGCTGTCATGTCAACATGAAACCAAAATTGAAGAATGTTTACATTATACAGGGTTGAATGCATGCCATCAGGAATAGACCCCTTCAGAAAATCCCTCAACCCCTCCTCCCGCCCCCGCTAAAACAAATGAATAAATAAATAAAAATAAACAATATCAGTGACTATCAATGGACGCTGGATATTTACATTTTAACATACAGTGAAGTTTTTGCAACTCAATTCTACTCTTGTCCTCTTCTACCCCCTAGTGGCGAAAAGAAATGGGATACAGTACTACAGTTTATGGCTGCATAAAGAATATGAAGTCAACAACGAAATCGTACACTATAAAACGTTTCATAATGTTGAATACCCATAAAACCCATAAAGCATGCCTGATGTAAACTTTCAGAGGTTGTCATGGTACACAATAATGCCAATATTTGCACAGCTTCTATTATTAGAGCGAATACAACCTGAAAACCCCTCATTACATTTTAATTTTAGAACGCTATAAAACCAATAAAACCTTGCCATTTCAGATCCCAGATTCTTGGATTTAGGCTGGCTATTCACACATTCGTTCTATTCTTGGGGTGCCTCAGGCACTGTGCAGAGAAGGTCCCACATTAACATATGGCTCAATGGAATCGCATGCATCTGAGAGAAATTTGGTTTCCAATCGAATATGTGTGATATGGGATTGTGGGTGTGTTAATCCAAATTATATGAAAGCCACACATAACCATTTACAGGTGTGTACATTGTTTAAAGCCTGGTTTCAATTGATTTAACACCGTTTTCTTTTGTGCATGTAGAGTCCATGTACTGTACATGTAGTACATGACCGTTCTATAGGACTGTATGCATTGAGATGTTGCAATTCCACTGAAAAAAAAGAGGATGTGGTCTTTTAAAATGGTGTGACTCATGAATCACAGGGTTTGTTTTAAAGTCCACAGCTTGCTTTTCTTGTCATACTGAGTTGCCGACGACCTCAAGATAGACTGAACCAAAATAGATTTGGAACTGGTTTGGATGTTGCACATTTGCATGCAATCACTGACACACACAAACAGACACACAGTCATGCCTTTACCCTTCTTCTATTGTCCTTGTCACTCATGTTTTGGCAGCTCAGAATGTTGGCCTGTGTGTATCTGTTTGGTTGGTTGCTAGGTGACATGTATCCCACATTTATAATAGATTACACCAGCTGAACCCCATCGTCAAACCCTATCTGTGTGCTTTTAAACATGTGATTTTTACCGTCAGACTGTCTAACTCTGTAGCGTCATGTCTAGACATGACCCTCCATATAATCACTTGAAGATAAGGGTACATTTGTGTTTTTACTGACAATAAATCCACAAAGTGCTAACAATTTTCCTCATGTCCAGTGATTAGTTAAAATGATCAAGTTTCACTTGCTTCAACTTTCAAAACATCCTAATTACATTATTGACACTCCAATCATACTCAGAATTGGGACATGACGAAGACCCACTTTTGCCATTATGACTCACCTTTAGATTTGGTGATGAGCTATAGTTAAATGAAGTTCCACATTTCGCAAGTACTTTCACAGAAGAGGTACCAGCTAGATTTGTGTTTTATTTTAACAGGTGTGCAATAAAATTATCCATCCATCCATCCATCCATCCATCCATCCATCCATCCATCCATCCATCCATCCATCCATCCATCCATTTTCAGAGCAGCTCATTCTCACGAGGGTCACAGGAGTGCTGGAGCCTATCCCAGCTAACACCCTGAACTGGTTGCCAGCCAATTGCAGGAGAGAGACAGCAGTCACACTCACAATCCCACCTACTGTAGGAGCAATTTGGAGTCTACAATAAATACATGTTTTTGGGATGTGGGAGGAAACTAGGGTGCCCGGAGAAAACCCACGCAGGCACGGGGAGAACATGGAAACTCCACACAGGCGGGGCCAGAATTTGAACACCGGCCCTCAGAACTGGGAGGTCAACACTCTACAGCTGTGCCACTGTGCAGGCTAAAATTAATTTCCTCTTATTAGTTCCTTATTTCATTATCCATCCATTTTGTATTCTGTTTGTGGTCATTAAGTACTGAAGGCTGACCCAGGTGACTTTTGGTGAAAGGTTTGTTATCCCATGAACTGATTTACCAGCCAATCTTTTTTTTTTTTTCAATTGGCCTATACCAAAATACAATTAGTGGCTTTATATACTGTAGTTGATGTTTAGTTTCTGATGTGCAATATCTGACACAACTTTTTTCTCATTTTCTATTAACTTATAATTCAAGAGCAGCTATCTTTATTTTATAACTGAGATCTGCGGTAGGTTTTTCCTTATGTGTACTGTTAATATTGTCTGACTTGTTTGGGACGTGTTCCTCCCAGCCGTGATGGGATCTGAGAGCTAATTTAAGTTTGTTTGCTGGCCAACAGTCCCAATGGTTCATCTCCGTATCTGTTCTTGTTAGTCAACTCTGAGCTTACTCATTTCATGATCTGTGCCGGTGATTCAAGTCTAAGTCTCTCCGAGGGAATTGATGCAAGATGCTTCCCGCCATCATGTCATCAGATAGTGCAATCAATTCTCTGCATGTCCTATTGGATCATTTCCCTTCTTTAGCGATGAAGACCCCACATTGCTCACAGAGTATGAATGCAGTAGTGGCGCAATCTGGATGTAACTTTGTCTATAACAGCACTGCCACCAAACCAAATGAACAAAATATCTGCATCACTTGTGACAGGTACATGATAGTGTTGGCAGACACTCATCACAATTACACACACATTACAATTACAATGTCACAAGGTACTGGATAGAAACAACAATAGCTATGTCTTCTCCTTTATGGCAACCATCAATTCATTTGCCTTGGTCGATATAAAATTGTGGCAGTTTTGTCACTTTTACTGCAGTTCAATCGTCAGCAGCTTTTGACCTTAAAGGTCAACTGACATGTAAAGCACAATTTTTAGCATGTTTTAATTAAAAAACGTCAGTTGGAATTGACCCATCTGTTTTTTCACCACACATCCGGATGTTTGATGTATATGGATTTTTGCATCTCCCACTATGAAAATCCTCTCGAGGCATTTGTGTTGGAAAAGAACCAGGAAGTGACGTCTTTTGCAGTAGGGGGGTCGAGTGTTTATATTGGTTTATACCTATTGTGCCTGCGAATAATTACTTGTTTTTTTTCATCGTGTTACCCAAAATGCCGGCTCGTCGTATTGCTGGATTTTGCTCGAACGCCCGGGAGGATGGATTCACACTTCACACTTTACCAAAATACCCGGTTCGTCATGAAAAATGGATTGCACAGGTACAAAGGACGAGAGGTTTGTGGGTTCTAAATGACACATAGGTGTGTATAGAGCTATTAAAAAAACAATAGTTGTAGGGGACTAATTTGTCTCACAGTTTATAGCATATGTTACATGTGAATTTAGAATAAATCCCCTTGGTCAAACCGGCAAAATATAACAAAGCACTTGTATTCCGTTTAAGACAATTTAATCACACACAATACAATACAACACAAAACAATAACAAAATAGAGATACAAAGACCGTTTAGTAGTGTTTAACACACGATAACTACCTAACTAGACGTATAGTCACCAAACTCGAAAAACCTCTCTGAAAGCAGCAATAATGAAAACTCCGTCCGTGTCCGACAACGTAATCCTTCTCTCGGAACATAACAAAAGATCCGCGTTATAATAAGTCCGTAAAGTACGTAAGTCAGGGGTGCTAAATGTTTCAATGTGCACGGACCAGCGATGTTGTCAGCCGGTAGCCCGGTGTTGTTGTCGTCCGCCTGTGACCCGGCGTTGTTGTCGCTCACCGGCGTCCGGCGTTAGCCTCGATGTGGAGATGAATCGGGCGGGGAGGTGGTTTGGCCGCATGTGGGGAGGAGGAAGGAGCTCTCCCCCTCACCCGCCACCGGTGTCTGGGCACACCTGAAGTACTTACTTCGCTTGGCATGGGTCCTCTTGAGTACGCTACATACACAAGACTTGTACAAGAGTTAGGAAATAGAACAATTATAGACGTGTCTTTTTGAATATTTCATCGGGTTCCTCGTTCGTCTGTCGGGGAGTCTGTTGGTAGTTATATGCGATCCACATATCATCTAAATATGGCTCAAAACAACAGTGTAATATTGCCCCGGTCACTTCACTTGATTCTGAGATGTTCTCTTCTTTGAAATGAGCTTCAGTGTCAGAAGGGGTGTCGGAAAAATCTGAAAATCTCTGTTATTCCTCTCCCATAGCAGATGCCACTACATGTTTTCTATGGCGAGTGTCCCAGTGTGACATCTGCAAATGACGTTGAAGGCAATATGGCCACCACTGGGATGTCGAGTGCGACTTCCGCAACTTTGCGCATTAATGATACGCTCTCCGCTTTTTTTTTAATATAGACATTGAAGTGAATAATATTACATGTAGTTTTCTTAACAATATTTATTTTAAAATGTATATATAGCTGTCAGTTGACCTTTAATTATACACAATATCATAGAAAATGCATTATCATCTTCCTCATTTATGTCATAGGTGCTGGTAACTGCCAAGTACCATGATCCTTTGGGCATGTAGAATGGGCAACAGGTTTTAAATGGGAATGCTAAAAATAGTGTGACACCACTGGCAGCTGCCCCATAAAATGCAACTACAAGCACGACCCCACAAAGGGACCCTTTGAACCACCTCCTTCCACCATCCCCTCCGTGTACATGTAGTAGTACTTTGCATGCTTGTATGGACTCATCTCTTCTCTGTTGCCAATGATGTTTTTGTTTTATGTGTATACTGTACTACAACTGTATAATCAGTGTCTCTTATGATTGATTGCCTATTCCCAGTGTTCATTCACTCTTAGTGTCTCAGGTATTGACTGTGCCGTGCAGAAAGCAATCTTGGTGAAAGAATGGAGAGTTTTATTATTGATCATTTTGCCTCCTTTCAGCAACGTCTATTGATGTGCATCATCACAATACTCCTGTTTTCCTACTGCGTGCCCAGCTTTTTCTCCAACACTGCAGCTGACTTTTGAAATTACCCACACATTACATACTGAAGAACCCTGCTGCTTTCACTCCCGACCGCCTTAATCACTATTGACTTTCTAACCCAGCCGCTTAAAAACTTCTGGCAGCACGGTGGGATGACTGGTTTGAGTGTCTGCCTCATACTCCTGAGGACTGGGGTTCAAATCTTGGCACTGCCGGTGTGGAGTGTGCATGATCTCCTCATGGCTGTGTGGGTTTTCTCCTGCACTCTGGTTTCCTCTTACACCCCGTAGCTCAGTGGTTAGAGCACAGGGGTTGTGGGTTCGTATCCCACTGGGGCCTCCACTCCCTGAGAAGGGTTGCGTCAGGAAGGGCATCCGGCGTAAAAATTGTGCCAAACATATATATGCGTTCATCTGAGATGATACGCTGTGGTGACCCCGAAAGGGACAAGCCGAAAGGAAAACAACTCTGGTTTCCTCTCACATCCCAAAAACATGCATTCATTTTAGACATTTAATTGGGCATAGGTGTAATTGTGAGTGTGAACAGTTGTTTGTTTCTGTTTGCCCTGTGACTGACTGGCAACCAGTTCAGGGTGTACCTCGTCTCCTGACGCAAATAGCTGGGATCATCTCCAGCTCTCCCCTGACCCTTGTGTAAGTGGCTCAGAAAATGGTTAGATGTTTGGGGTTAAAATACAAATTCAAAACGCATTTATCTGAACGTCCTAACACAACGTTATGCAACTGTCCCGTGCTTCGTTAAATATATACACTAATTGTTTGCTTAAGGCTATTCACCATGATGCATTTGTATATGGCTTCACAATTAAGGCCATTTGTTGTCATCTGATGCTTTGTTATAGTCAGAGACTGTGCTGTGATTGCAGAAATTGTTACGTTCCATGGTGTTGTCAGACAAACAAAAATATTATGGTGAAAATAAACCCCGCCACTTTTTTGGTGTCACTTCTCACAATCAGAATCATATTTATTTTGCCAAGTACTATATGTCAAAAACACACAGGGAATTTGGTTCCAAAAGTTGGAGCTGCTCTAGTAAGACAACAGACAGTCAAATACTTTTGCGACATAAAGACTTTGTAAGAGCAGTCACTGATAAAATAATTAATAAATATATTAAAATAAATATGATAATAATAATAATAATGGCGGCATGGTGTAGCAGCTGGAAAGCGTTGGTCTCACAGTTCTGAGGACTGGGGTTCAAATCCAGGCCCTGCCTGTGTGTAGTTTGCTTGTTGCATGGGTTTTCTCTGGTTTCCTCCCACATTCCCAAAAAAAGGGTTATATAAATTGCCCTGAAGTGTAATTGTGAGTGTGTCTGTTGTCTGTCTCCATGTGCCCTGTGATTGGCTGGCAACCAGTTCAGGGTGTACCCCGCCTCCTGCGCGATGACCGCTTGGATTAGCTCCAGCACTTCCGCGACCCTTGTGAGGATAAACTCGGAGAGTGAATGAATGGATGAAAATTAATAACAAAAGTGTAATTGTAGCTTAGTTGTTTAACTTAATTGCAAGAGGGAAAAGGCTGTTGGAGTGTATTCTAGTTTTAGTTTGCATTGTTGGGTAATGCCTGCCTGAGGGAATGACCTGGCAGAGCTGGTGATCTGATAGGGTTCAAGACGATTTTGGATGCTCTTGTCTTAGTTCTGGCAGCGAGCAAGTCCTCGAGGATGGGTAGAGGGGGCACCCACAATCTTCAATATTTTGAAGTTAAATCAACTTACACCCAAATCTATGATCTACTGAATGCTATTCTAGTTTTTGTAGCATCTTTAATTTCGTAAAACAATGTCTTATAGACTACTAGGGTATACAAGTAGTGTCATACTTCTGTTGTGTGAGAGACTGTAAACCCCCATGGAAAAATTGTGACCTTCTTGGCTGTAGCTCAAATTGCTCTTTAAATAACTGAGAGAAATTCAAGACCCTACTAGAAGCCATGGCGACTGAGTAGGAAACAGCTCATATAATAACTCAAAGATAACTGATGTTCCATCACAAAAAAAACCCTTTGATATACATATGTATGGATGCCAACTTTTTCACATTATAAAGTAGAACTCATGTTAAAACATAATTAATTTAACGTTATAATGTGATAAATTATGTTATAACATGGTTAATTACATGTTTGCAGATGATGAGGTTCTGTTGGCCTCATCAAGCCGTGATCTCCAGCTCTCACTGGAGCGATTCGCAGCCGACTGTGAAGCGGCTGGGATGAGAATCAGCACCTCCGAATCCGAAACGATGGTCCTCAGTCGGAAAATGGTGGCGTGCCCTCTCCAGGTCGGGGATGTGATCCTTCCCCAAGTGGAGGAGTTCAAGTATCTTGGGGTCTTGTTCATGAATGAGGGAAGAATGGAGCGAGACAGAAGGATTGGTGCAGCGGCTGCAGTGATGTGGGCTTTGTATCGGTCCATTGTAGTCAAGAGGGAACTAAGTCGAAAGGTGAAGGTCTCAATTTACAGGTCAATCTACGTTCCTACCCTCACCTATGGTTACGAGCTGTGGGTCATGACCAAAAGAACAAGATCCTGGATACTAGTGGCTGAAATGAGTTTCCTCCGCAGGGTGTCCGGCCTCTCCCTTAGAGATAGGGGAGAAGCTCGGTCATCTGAGGGGGGCTCAGTGTCGAGCCGCTACTCCTCCGCATTGAGAGGAGCCAGATGAGGTGGATGGGGTATCTGATTCGGATCCCTCCCGGACGCCTTCCTGGTGAGGTGTTCCGTGCATGTCCCACCGAAAAGAAACCCCGGGGACGACCCAGGACACGCTGGAGAGACTATGTCTCTCGGCTGGCTTGGGAACGCCTTGGGATCCCTCCAGAAGAGCTGTAAAAGTGGCTGGGGAAAGGGAAGTCTTGGTATCCCTGCTTAAGCTACTTCCCCAGTGGCCCGACCCAGAAAAGCGGGAGATGATGGATGAATGGATGGATGATTACACGTTATAACTGGAACATTTCATGTTCTAATGTGAAATGAATAACATTATAACATAAACAGTTTCATGTCATAACATGAAATTATTCATGTTATAACATCTATCACATTATAACATGAAACATATCACAATGCAACGTGATGTGTGGCAGAAATACGCTTGCGTACATATGTTTGCGTTTTTGACATCCACAATTATAGAGTGTTTAAAGACTATACCACTCACCGTAATATTCTGGTCTGATGGAATGACTGGTCACAAATGCATCACTCACTCATGTACAATATCCATCTCTCATACACAAAAACATGCGGATACACACAAACACTTGAAACTAGATTTGTTGGACAGCTGAATGGGTGTCTAGCAATAGGAGGCTACTGGGGGGAAGGGGGAGCTGTAGAACAGCTGAGTGACTACAAAGGAGAGAGGAAATGTTGAGGAGAGGCCTTTGAAGTATGTACACTATATAAACAGTTTATATATGGGTGAATAACTAGAAATATGATACAGTTTAGGTGTGCCTAATGTCAGTGGTGAGTGTTAAAGTTGGCAAAAGTATTTAAAAGTATTTAAAAAGACAACATAGAAAAGGTGGAGTCATAGGTGGTAACTAGAAAAAAGTGGTAATGGGAGAACATAGAGGAGGTGTTGTGGGGATAGTGGGTGTGGCAATGCTACAAATAGCCACGTTCGCTGCTGAGGGATTCTTCACTTGGTTACTCTCCCATTTACCCAGCGGGTCAGTTGGGTCTTGGCTTCTCGAGCAGCTCCGCCACAGTGCATAACTCAAACCAGCAGCCATGAGCAAGTCCTACTCCTCCTCAGCCCAGACGGCCTCTTCATACCGTCGCACCTTTGGTTCTGGTGTGAGTTCTTCCCCGATGTCTTCCCTTTTCGCCACCCAAGGCGGAGGTCGCAGCTCCACAAGTCATACCACTCGAGTGTATGAGGTGAAGAGTGCCAGTCCTTCCTATTCCAGCTTCAGGATGTCCTCCGGAGGTGCCGGGCTTGGCTCCTCCACAGCCATGCGCACCTATGGTGAGAAACTTGACTTCAACCTGGCTGATGCCATGAACCAGGACTTCCTCAACACAAGGACCAACGAGAAGGCCGAGCTCCAGCATCTCAATGATCGCTTCGCCAGCTACATTGAGAAGGTTCGTTTCCTGGAGCAGCAGAATGCTGCTCTGACGGTGGAGATCGAGAAGCTCAAGGGCCGCGAGGGCCCTGGCCGTGTGGCGGAAATGTATGAAGATGAAATGAGGGAGCTGAGGAGGCAAATTGAAGCTCTGTCCAACCAGCGTGCCCGTGTGGAAGTGGAGAGAGACAACTTGGCTGATGATCTTCAGAAACTGAAGCTCAGGTAGCTAAGCAAGGACAAAGAATAAAAGAGGCAGGGTTGATGATTAATTACAATATGTATCAAATATAAATCCACAAGTTCATATACGGAATGTCCTTCGCCCCACACACAGTTTTCCTCAGTGTCCACTGCGATAGCTGTGTGATAACCTGGGAAGTCAATTGGCAGTTCTGTTACTGTACAAGTTACATTGTTTCCTTTCTGTCTTCACTGCAGACTACAGGAGGAGGTTCACCAGAAGGAAGAAGCGGAGAACAATCTGTCTGCCTTTAGAGCTGTAAGTCATTATTTTATATGTGCTATCTTGTTCTTGATAATAATCCAATGTACCTCTTTAACCTGAGGATACATTTTTATCTTCCCACCATCATCATCCTTTGACTGACACTACAATTTTCTAGGATGTGGACAATGCCACTCTGGCCAGGCTGGACCTGGAGAGACGCATTGAGAGTCTGCAAGAGGAGATTGCCTTCCTCAAAAAGATCCATGAAGAGGTTTGTTTATCAGTCAGTTAAAAATACGAGGTAGCAGGTGACAAATAAGACCAAGATAAATAGACTAAATTAGATACTGGCTCATATTGAAGTGGATGAGCTGCAATATGTCTCATGTCTTTCTTTTTCTTTTTTTAAAAAAAAAACACTTTATAGTTGAGTAACACACTTTCACTGAACTTCAATTATGATCGGTTTGAAAGCAACAAGAGGCATATTAAAGTACAGTCCTTTCATGTATCAACTTTGAAATATTTAGAACTGGAGTTTGCTTAATGAGAGCAAGTCCGCTGTTGTGTTTATCTACACGGAGGAGAAAAAAAGGAGTGTATGTATCTGAACAGATGCAAAGCTATTTATACCTATTGGTTGGTCCACAGGGCAGCTGAAAGGACTCAAGCCTTACCAGTTTAAAGTTCCCACTTGTGCCAAATATAGTTCTAGTCTTATATTTTAGAATTGGACACTCCTGCATATGTGATATAAATACTGTAACAATGCGCTGGCAAAAAAAGATGCTTTAGACTGGTAACAGTTAAAGTTCCCATAAGTGTTGCGATTTCAGTGTCTCAATCTCAACCCTAATGGTTCTCGTTGAAAATAAATTTCTCTACAGGAGATCCGCGAGCTGCAGAGCCAGATGCAGGACACTCAGGTGCAGATCCAGATGGACATGTCAAAACCAGACCTGACCGCAGCTCTAAGGGACATCCGCATGCAGTACGAAGCGATCGCTGCCAAGAACATCTCAGAGGCTGAGGACTGGTACAAGTCTAAGGTAGGACACTATGTGATCCTGCAGTACACAAATCAAGCCTTTTTCCCCCCCGTGGTTAAAACCCCATGGTTGTCTGCGTGGACAAACATTTCTTCTGCCAATCCATAGCTCAATCCTCAACACTGTTTCTTCAGGTCTCAGATCTGAACCAGGCTGTGAGTAAGAACAATGATGCCCTCCGCTCTGCCAAACAAGAGACCATGGAGTACAGACACCAGATCCAGTCCTATACCTGTGAGATTGACTCACTCAAGGGTACTGTGAGTATCAAACATCGTTTCTCTTGCTATTTTAAGCTTTAATTTGCTTGAGTTCTCCTTTTTTTTTTTTTTTTTTAGCACAATAAACATTCCACTGTAACTAAAGACCACACATTGGTTAACTGACAAAAGCAAGGTCAGTAGCAAATCTAATAAATGTTCCTGGGGATTATCGACATAACTTCTTTAATTTATCAGCATGCCTTCAACTAAACTGTGTTCAATTAGGTATGCAGCACTCTACACGACTCTATAAAGTATTTTAACAAAATGAAACTTTTCAAGGCTTGTTCATCAAGACTAAAGACTAGTAAGTTGAACTAGGGACCCTATTCATCTTATGAGAAGCCAATATAGAAGCTGTTATTTTTAAAGTTACTATATTTTGTTGCCTCATCGTCACATGTTAAAATCTTCATGTTTTAAATCACAAAGTCTGTTTATTCTTTTTGGATCAATGTTAACTTCACGTCTATGTTCCTCCATAGAATGAGTCTTTGCTGCGTCAGATGAGAGAAATTGAGGACCGCATGTCGCGTGAGGCTTCTGGTTACCAGGACACTATTGCACGTCTAGAGGAAGACATTGCCAAGATGAAGGTATATACTTTATACAGTATTCCATCTGAAACTCAGTAAAAAAAAAGCATCCAACTACATAATGCAGAAATCGAGAATTCAGATCACAGATAAGGCGCCATGCCAAGTGAAACTGAGTGCACTAAACAGAAGCTGCTGTTTGTCACAGATGGCTTTATTTACAGTTGTCACAGTGCTTGAATGTTCAGGGGAGGGTGTTTATTTGACAACAGCGCTGTTTTCCAGGATGATATGGCCCGTCACCTGAGGGAGTATCAGGACCTGCTCAATGTTAAGATGGCTCTGGATATTGAGATCGCCACCTACCGCAAGCTGCTGGAAGGGGAGGAGAGCAGGTGTGCGTTTATGTGAAACTTGGGTAGAAACCCCACGTATTCACACATTGATTCAGCAATTAGCAGATTTTTTTTCTGATGCTGCTGAAAATGTATGTGCTCAGGTCAATGTAATAAAAGTATTGCTTGGCTGTCATCTTCTGGCATCTTGATGTTGAGGAACTATGTTGAAGCGTGTTGAAAAGAATCATTTCGACAAAAGTTGTGCTTTGCTGCTACGTTGTAGTGTCTATGAGGAAACTATTCCTTTTTGGAGGATGTCAATAATTTGTGAATGTTTGCTTTTCCCAGAAGTTCATACTTTATGCTATTTCCTTTTCTAGGATCACCACCACTATACCTGTCCAATCTGCCTATTCGTCTATTGGATTCAGAGGTTGGTGAAATTGTGCAGCCTTTACACAAACATACCCATGAGAAAACAAGTTGCACAAGAACAGATACAATATTAATTATAACCTGTTTCCAAAAATGGGGGTAGCGATTTTCAGGACATTACATAACTTGAGTGACCCATACTCATGATTGTCTGGGAGATAATGTATATGAAATGTAACCAATCCTCAAGGCTCAGTGGTTCATAATAATTGCCGAGCAGGCTGAGCTCAGGGTCACAAGTCTTGTTAAGTAAACAAATTAAAATGCTACACTGCGTGTCTGTCTCATTACAGAGACCAGTCCTGAGTCTCAGCCTCAGCGGTCCTCCGAGATGCACTCAAAGAAGACCGTTCTCATCAAGACCATCGAGACCCGCGATGGAGAGGTTGGTGCAAATCCACATACACGTACAGAATTCACACACAGACACACTCACATTAGGAGTACAGTAATTTACAAATCAAATATCTTTAACTTTGTTCATACTAGATGACATATTCTTTGACCCAGGGCACTAGTGCCTGATTTGTAAGTCAGGTTCAAAAGATTCAAATTGTTATGATTTTTTCTGGATCTGGATGGAGGGAAACTACTACATTGTAATCCAAATCCCAAGTTTCCTGTTGTTAAATTGACTTTTACAATGGTATTATATCCAGTGCAAACAAAAAATCTGATTGATATTAGTGGGTTGAAATCTTGTAGTTTGCATCATAGACCTTGCATGAGTGCTTGTGTGTGAGGGCTGACCTCATAAGACTTTAGTATGTAAGGTGATGCACTGTAAAAGGATCCAAACAAACATTCTCGGGTTGCTTAAAAATTGGAGGGGGGTTGGAAGGGTCCTAGAATCAGTCTTTAGTGGTCATGATATCAAACACACAGTGCTTAAATAAAACACCTCACTTAAAAAAGAACATTACTAAAATAGTTCTGATAAAAGGAGTTTAAAACCACAATGTCATTCAATTCAACAAAACGAATCACGGAATATGACGTAAACGTTTAACAAAATGAGGTACACGTCATTCTTATAAATTAAATTAATACAATGTTGAAACAATTAATAATTGTCTAATCAAGCTTTTAAAAGTAACATAGTGACATTCTCTGCAAAAAACACTTTGATTGTAATGCTGAATAATAAATAGATTCTTGACCAGCAGCCAAAACTATTTCTTGTCCCTGCTGTCTTTCTCAGGTTGTGAGCGAGTCCACACAGCACCAGCAAGACATCATGTGAACAAGGAGGCGATGACATACCAAAAGATGAAAAAAACAAATAAAAATAGAAAATATAGGCATCTTCCCACCGTACTGTGATGGCTTATGACAAAGCTTGTAAGCCGCAAGGCATAAAATATGGTCAGAGACAACGGTTGATGGCACATTTTCCATGTTTTGTTTGTGCAAAGAATGTGCGACTGGATAGAGGATGATGTTAGCGGCTAGAGGAAAAGTGGGAAGATGGCTGTTAAAAAATGTCAAGAATCATCTTGTGAAAAAGGAAGTAATTCATGTGTGACATTATGATCTTGGCTATGTGCCGAGAGCGGGTGATTGTGTGCGCATGGACGACCATGTGGGGCGGCTTCACTTTGACTAAAGTCTCAAAATAAAGACTTTTGTTATCACAGCTCATTCAAGGCTCTTTTGATCCAGCAACCACAAGAACTTTGAAATTCATATATCATGGCCCTCCCTCATGTAGGTAGCGTGCACTGCTGTACATTTATCATCTGAAACAATTGCTTCATCCCCAAGTGTACTGTTTGCACCATTTGTACGATTTCATTGAATACACTCTTGGAGAAGGTGAGGGCCCAGTTGAAATGATCGGAAACGGTCTGTGTGAAACAATGGCTCGTTAGTAAGCCAGGCCATGCTAGAGCGAGATCTACAGTACGGCACGTGTCTGAGATCAGTGGACTGAAAATGTTAGCCGAGATAGGAATCGGGAGATGGGGGGCACAATACAGATGACAGTGAGGGCAGCACAGGCAGCGAGCAAGAGTACCATTGTAATGAAAAGCTGATAACAGGAGGGAGATAATTACTGAAACAGAAGGAGAATGATACCAAGCCAAGTCATTTTAAAGCTGAATGGCTTGTCCTGTGAGGGGTCGCCAAAGCGTGTCATCTTTTTCCATCTAAGCCTATCCTCTCCAACACCAACTGTCCTCATATCCTCCCTCACAACATCCATCAACCTTTTCTTTGGTCGTCCTCTCACTCTTTTTTCTGGCAGCTCCATTCTCAGCACACTTCTACCAATATAGTCACTCTCTCACCTCAGACCATGTCCAATCCATCTAAGTCTGCTCTCTCCAACCTTGTCTCCGAAACATCCAACTTTGGGTGTCCCTCCAATGAGCTTATTTCGAATCCTATCCAACCTGTTCACTCCAAGCGAGAACATCAGCATCTTCATTTCTGCTACCTTCAGTTCTGCTTCCTGTTGTTTCTTAAGTGCCATCTTCTCGAATCCGTACATCATGGCCGGCCTCACCACTGATTTTTAAACTTTGCCCTTTATCCTAGCGAAGACTCTTCTGTCACATATAACACCAGACACCTTCCGCCAAGTGTTTCACCCTGCTTGGACCCGTTTTTTCACTTCCTTACCACACTCTCCATTGCTCTGTATTGTTGACCCCAAGTATTTGAAGTAGTCCACCCTCGCTATCTCTTCACTTTGGAGCTTCACTCTTCCTCCTCCACCCCTCACATTCATGCACATGTTTCTCTGCCTGCTCCCTGCTTTCTCGGCAGATCACGATATCATCTGCGAACATCATAGTACAAGGGGATTCCAGTTTAACCTCATTTGTCAGCCTATCCATTACTACCACAAACAGGAAGGGGCTCAGCGTGGATCCCTGATGCAGTCCCACCTCCACCTTAACTTCTTATGACACACCTACGGCACATCTCATCTCTGTTCTGCTGGCCTCATACATGTCCTGTACTATTCTAACATATTTCTCTGCCGCCGCAGACTTGCACATGCATTACCACAGTTCCTCTCTTGGTACTCTGTCATAGGCTTTCTCTAGGTCTACAAAGACACAATGTAGCTCCTTCTGACCTTCTCTGTACTTTTCCACAAGTATCCTCAAGGCAAATAGTGCATCTGTGGTACTCTTTCTAGGCATGAAACCATACTGTTGCCCGCAGATACTTACTTCTGTCCTGAGTCGAGCCTCCACAACTCTTTCCCATAGCTTCATTGTGTGGCTCATCGTCTTTTTTTCCTCTGTAGTTTCCACAGTTCTGAACATTGCCTTTGTTCTTAAAAATGGGGACTAGCACACTTTTGGTCCATTCTTCTGGCATCTTCTCTCCCGCGAGTATTCTATTGAATAAGTTGGTCAAAAACTCCCCAGACACCTCTCCAAATTGCTTCCATACCTCCACTGGTATGTCATCGGGACCAACTCTCTTTCCATTTTTTCATTCTGTTCTTACTTCCCCGTTACTAATCTTTGCCACTTCCCGGTCATTCACGCTTGCCTCTTCTACTTTACCTTCTCTCCCATTTTCTTCATTCATTAACTTCTCAAAGTACTCTTTCCATCTACTAACCACACTACTGGCACCAGTCAACATATTTCCATCGCTATCCTTAATCACCTTTGCTGCACATCCTTCCCATTTCTATCCCTCTGTCTGGCCAACCTGTAGAGAGCATTTTCTCCTTCTTTCGAATCCAACCTGGTGTAGATGTCGTCATACGCCTCTTGTTTAGCCTTCACCACCTCTATCTTTGCCCTTCGTCACATCTCAATGTATTCCTTTCACCTCTCCTCAGTCCTCTCTATGTCCCACTTCTTCTTCGCTAATCTCTTTCCATGGATGACTTTCTGTATTTGGGGTTCCACCACCAAGTCTCCTTCCCCCCTTTCCCAACAGAAGGCACCCCAAGTAATCTCCTGCCTGCCTCTCTGAATACATTGGCAGTAGTATTCCAGTCTTCGTCTCAACTCTTTCCGAAAGGCCACACAACATTCTTTCTTTCTCAACTTCCACCACCTGTTTCTCTGCTCTACCTTTGTCTTCTTAATCTCCCTACCTGCTACCTACACACCACCATCCTATACTGTCGAGCTACACTCTCCCCCACCATTACCTTACAATCAGTAAACTCCTTCAGATTACAATATAAGTAATATATGCTGCACATTGATTTAAAAAGTTAAAAATGAAACAATAAGTAATTTTCTTAGCGGCTTATCCTCACAGTGTGCTAGAGCTAAGGGCAATTTAGAGTATCCTATTAATGTTGTATGTTTTTGGGATGTGGGAGGAAAGCAGAGTGCCTGGAGAAAATCTACACAAGCACAGGGAGAACATGCAAACTCCACACAGAGGGCCTGGGATTGAACCCTGGAACTCAGAACTGTGAGGCCAACGCTTTCCACTTTCCCCACCTTACCGGCGTCATCTATTTGATTAATTCTCAGTATTTTTTTAAATCACTGGGACAAAATACAGCTCTTGTTTTGTATAATTAGGTTGGAACTATTGTGGTGGCTGCTGGGGTTTATTAATTATGAGAACTTCAGCTTGAGAACTTCAACTGGCAGGATGTTTTGTTTTCTGAATGTCGCGTCATTTTGCCACACAGCTAACATCAAGGGACATTCGGTTGTAAATAAAGGAAGGATATGGAGCTGAGTTAAAAATAGTTAAAATAAGTTTTGCGGACCTTTTTAGAAATACAAATCACATAAGAATAATTGTAGAATCACATGGATGTCATTTAATCATATCATAGGTCCATTTAGAGACATGCTCAATAATAATAATGATAGTAATAAGAATAAGAATAATTATAATAACGATAAATTAAATGATGGCAATAAGGTGAATCAATATCTCTTCACAGGCTCCTGTCTTTCAAACAAAAACAAATGACTTTAACATTGAAGAACACAATTTCAAAATTTCTACTGCACCCAAAAACAAACCCCAAAATGCTGAAAAAAATATATCTACAGGACCATGGTGTAAACATGACGACAGCAAACGTTCATTACATTTAAAAAAATTATTTACATCACAAAATCTACAGCAAAATAAGTGTTCCCTCAAACATATCTTTCAGAAGTTAGTGATTTTTTTAATTACTGAAGTTGAGTAGTAATCCAATCTGACATCAAATTAATCTATGCAACAAAAATAATCTGTCAAATTACAAATATAGGCTGAAATGCAAAATGGTGACAATACACTATATTACAAACATTACGTATGGGACGACGGTAATGTTTTCATGCTTTGTCAAAGCCCTTTTCCTGCTAAATTTAAACAGACACAAGAGGAGGCATGAAAAAGAAAAGACGACTCAGGAATGACGATAGCGCAAATGTCACAAATTGAAATACTATCCTCTAAATGCATTTGATGCGGAGGACCTACAAATCAAATTACATGTCACATATCAACAGAAACACCTACACGTATCCTACTCTTCCAAGAGTTTTGTAGGATTTTTGCACAAAATGTAATGCTGCTGGACAGTAATAGTAAACATGCATGTATTGTGTGATACAAAAAAATGTCAGATTGTATTAATTGGAATTAAAATTATGACATTATGGCAAAATAGTCATTTCCTTCCCCCCCCTGGGTAAAACAATAGCATTTTCAATATGTCGTGGTTGGTATTTTTGGACAGGACTCACCACTTTTTGAGAACAGTCCAATATGACTACTAAACTGTTACGAGAACACGTCACATAGACACACTGACACAATGAAACCACAAAACACTTCAACGAAGACACTCGTGCATGAAAGGGTCACAGTGCACGTGTACCCCTCAAAGAAGTGCAAGGCCTGCTAAGATTAATACAACCACAAAATACTGTATGTAGTGGCACTTCAGTATTATAGTCTTTGCAATTCTTTTATCTTATTAAAAAAATCTACAAGATGTACACGCAAAATTGGTACAACAACCATCCATCCATCCCATATCTGAGCCGCTTATCCTCACGAGGGTTACGGGAGTGCTGGAGCCAATCCCAGCTGTCAACAGGTCGGAGGCAGGGTATACCCTGAACTGGTTGCCAGCCACTCGCTGGGCACATAGAGACAAACAACCGCACTCACAATCACACCTAGGGGCAGTTTAGAGTGTCCAATTAATGTTGCATGTTTTTGGGAAGTGGGAGGAAACCGGAGTGCCCAGAGAAACCTATGCAGGGGTGGAGAACATGCTAGCTCCACACAGGGAGGGATGGAATTTGCACCCCGGCCCTCAGTACTGTGAGGCCAACTCTCTACAGGTGCTCCACCGCGCCCCCATAGGTTTAAACAAACACACAGCAGTAGCTTCTTGTTTCATGGCTCAATAAGAAAAAAACAATTGTAAAGCGAATACAAAGTTAAAATAAGACCATAAAAATGCTGCTTTTTGGATGCCATCAAAAAAGACGGCACACGAGTCCCAAACAAATACACAGAGTCCAGTACCAAACAATAGAGGGCGCCATTGCAATTGCTCCAATCTCGAGTCTCGTCTATAACCAAATTTCAATGTCTTCGCCCTCATCGTGATGGCATTCATGGTCTTTCTAACAATTATGGTATTCATTCATGTATTATCCAAAGAAAAACAAAAAGAAAAACGAAAAAAATTACATTAACAAACATTGGTAGAAAACCACCCCTCAAGTAGGCCAATATTTGGTACAATCCATCACTTACCAAAAGGCTTGAGTATCTGCACCAACACTGTAACACTTGATTTCATTAAATGTCTTCTGCTGTGTGTAGTCCGCCTTAACACAATATGATCAGAGCAGTCAGTTTCCTTTTTTTCCAGTTTTCTTTCTGAAATACAGTAACAACAGCTGCTTGTGTGCTTGTGTAAGGACATTTGCTGTTGTCTTCAACAGGGTTGGGGAATTTGAAGAAGAATCAAATAGCAATGAGAAAATAATATATTCACCCAAAAAAACACATCCACCCATTTTCTGTCTTCATTAAATTCCCGTTACCTGACGTCTGGCGGAAAAAAAAACGGCAGTTCATTTATAATTTAAATAAATCAAAATGGAAAAGATAGATTAGGAAGGGCATCCGTCGTAAAAACTGTTCCAAACAAATATGAGGGTTCATCTGAGATGTCACACTGTGGCGACCCCTAACGGGACAAGCCGAAAGAAACTTAGTAGTATCTGTCTATAAAACAAATTAATGAATCAAAATAGAAAAGCTAGATTAGTTTCTGTCTATAAAAAAATTAGGAAATGGTGTTTAGAATTTAAATGTAAATGTGGGACTTAAATAATATAAATAACTAATTAGATGCTTTGTTATGAAATAATCTCAATTGCATTTTAATTGAAAATATTTGTTCTCTAATGTAACATTTAAATGGCATTTAGAGGTCAACCCTATCAAATATTATACACAGATGGATGAAAAAAAGAAAAATTAATTTAATTGTGAAAAGAAAAAGGCGCTTTCATAACCCTGGCCAGAATTAAATAGACCTAAAATTAATTTGACATTTTAGGAACAGTACAGTTGTTATTAGCTTTAAAATGATGTCTGTGTGGCATTTGAAATGTTGGATCACATGTCACTGCTTATATGTTGCACATTTTGCCAGGAAATTTCCCATCAGTCCCAGCTGATTAAACCAATTCCTCCATTTTAGTAATTGTGAATCAAACGTGTTACTTTTTTAACTACTGGGATTATTTTGTATATAATTAACTGTGTTCTAGTCCCACCCCAATTTAAGAGATTGGGATTAATATCTCAAATCTGATTGGGATTGGGAATAGCCTTTTAGGAGAGGACGACAGTGTAATGGTTCACTTGCCTGGCCACTCATGATGGAGAATCTCTGTATGTCTGTATATATATATATAATATATATATATATATATATATGTGCTTGTGATTGAGTGGTGACCAGTCCATTCCTTTGCCGTTCACTCCAAATCGTCAGGAATAGGCTACAGCTCCCCTGAAGCGGGTAAGCGGTAAAGAAGATGGATAAATGTTTTCTTTTGAGAAATTTAAGACTGAAAATGTACAATGAAAATGATGAAAGCACAACCTCGTACAGAAAGCAGCCAGTGAGAAGTGTTCATTTTCCAGTGAGGAGACTTGTTGGAAATAACCTTCTCCTTGGGAAAGCTTTCAGTGAAGGTGACTTCTGAAGGTGGCACCAGCTTCCTTAAAAGTCCCTCAATGCGACTACTCCTCAGGCCAAAATTTAAAGTGCAGCTGAGATAAATTAAAGCTGCACCTGGTAGGACCACGATTTTAGTGGATGTCAGACAGCAATAGTTTTGTTGCAGGTTCAGATGCTATTTGCTTGATGAAGAAAAACGAAGAGCATCTGACTTAACATGAACCGAAGTTCTTGTACTTCAGGATCTCTTCAAGCTTTAAATGAAAAGCTAAAGGCCATATGGACACAGGCTTGAAGGTGCCAAACCTCAATGGGTTTTTGTAATTTAGTTTTGGGAAGGATCTGTGCTTTTTCACACATCAGATGCGAACTGTTGCCGCAGTGGGAGCAGTGAGGGGCACTTGAGAGCCACAGTCATAGTCAAGTTCGGCCATCCGGGAGCGGCTCATCATCCGACTGTGGGAGTATGCGCGGCGGTCTGTTTGCTTGTCCCTGAAACTTCGGATGTAGCTCTGCTGACAGACATATCACAGTGAAGTGAGGACACAACAGAGCCACGTTAGAAAAACAGACAAAAAGACACAATAATCATCTCTCATTTAAGGTTCTGGAATGCCCTTGCAATAGAGTCCGTGAAGTAGTGACCATATATTGTTTTTTTTTTTAAAAAAAGCTGCCAGAACCGATCCAAACTCCTGGGAATTTTACCCACACTCCTATAAACCATTATTATACCCTGACAAACAGTTTTGATATACTCTTATATACCTTTTCAACTCTTAAACATATAGTAATTTGCAGTAGTACTGTACACTATGTATATTTTATTCCTTTTAATGTGTTTAAAAATATACATTTTTAATTTTCTCAATATTTTTTTCATTTTTACAGTTTCAATATCTTAGGTAAGGAATTGTTTATTTTACCACCCCAAAAATTGCAGTATGCACTCAAAATCCCGCAATATGGTAAATTATGTTAAGAACATGAAAAAAAATCAGCACTGTATTGAATCCACAATAGATAGCTATAATGAGGGAACATGAAATTCAGAAAAAGCTTTCGATCAAGGCCAAACATCCATGTGATTATGACTGCTGTCTTTCCTGTAACTTTCACTATTGGCGACCTAACAATAGCTCTCAGTAAAGCACAGAATACCAAACCAATGGTGAACTGTTTAAAAGTGAAAAAATATTTAAGAAAAAATCTGATAAATCGACTTAAAAAAATTGGGTAATGCAAAATTTCTGTCTTGAAGATTTGCCAGAAACCCCAAATATATAACAAATAAATATCCACCCGAAAACATTCTGTTCACATGGAGTGGCCAAGTGATAAACATTGCCAAAAACGACAGAGGGGTGTCTATAACTGATTTTTAAGAAAGTGTTAGGTGTGTAAATACAAAAATCCCTCTCTACTTCGTGCATTACCTATCACGGATTCAGTGCATCGCGGATCCCCCCACCCCACCAAAAAAAAAAAAAAAAAGCCAGATTCCTACATACTAATGAGCCATCCCCCAGCATGACATGGACTAATGAAGCAAAAAAAAAAAAAAAAAAGAAAGAAATTTTTAAAAATAATACAAAAAAACAAAACAAATCAAAACAAAACAAAATGCTAGCATACATTAGTACAGTACTGTAACGGGTAGCTGCATTGATAGTGTAGAGTGTGACATCCCCACCAATGCGACAAGGACCTATGAAGCAAAAAAAAAAAAAAAACGCCATTTACCCCTACTTAGCCGTTTTTCACTTTTCGCGGTGGGTCAAGTACCAATTAACTGCGAAAAAGGAGGGATTACTGGATAACAATAATGAGTAAACTGTATCTGATAGCTTGTGTTTACCAAGCTAATTCCCAATATGCCAATTTTTAATGTAGCATTTAACAGTCTCAAATTATGTATACCAATTTTACACAGCACACTCAGTACCAAGGCAAAACAGTTTCAGTATCAAAGTCCGTTCCTCATAAATGAGAGCAAAATGGATGTTAGAACTAAAAAAAAAAGTGCAGTGGGGATTATTATTTGATTATTTATTAATAATTAATAGGAGAATTGATTCTAAAAAGATTCAATAATGATAGCCCTACACTTAACAAATGACTTTTACCAGATGTCATGGTTCAGTCACAGACTTTTCCCGAATGTTTTATTCTTCTTTCACATAAATGTAGGAAAGAAATCTTGTTAGAATATACAAAATAGGAGCTCAGCACCCGAAACCCCTGATCCTAAAATAGCCCCACTGTGTAGGTTTTTTTCTTTAAAGTCAAAACAATATTGCTTACATTCAATGATAAGATGAAAAAAAAATGGTTTAAAAAAATTGAATTAAAATAATGCTTTCTTTGTTGGGTTTTGAGTTATGTTGGGTTTGTGCCTTTTTTTTCCTTCTCTGACACAGAGCCTTTGAGAATTCAATTTTGGCTGCCTTGCAACATCATGGAACAAACAACAACTACTTTACATCTACCCATTCATCTATCATCTGAGCCACATATCCTCACAAGGGTTGCGGGAGTGCTGGAGCCTATCCCAGCTATCTTTGGACAGGAGGCGGGGCACAACCCTGAACTGATTGCCCACCAATCGTAGGGTGCATAGAAACAACTGGTGGTAGTCCCAATCATACTTAAGGGCAATTTAGGACTTTTAGCACTTTACATCACTTTTCTAAAAGGGTAACCCCCCTCCCCCCATTTTTCTTGTTAAAAGATAAGCTATATCTTTGCTAATAACGAGGCTTTTTTTTTTTTTTTTTTACCGGCGAGAGCACATCTCCTTCAAAGCGATTTTTGGGGTTGGGCTTGCGATGAAAGCCTGGCTCCGTGTGAGGGGGAGGGACTTTTGGGGTCTGTGTGCTTCGGGCTGGGTGATGGGGGTGAGACGTCCCCGGGTGGTGGTACTGTTGGTGGGGATGGCCGTTGGCCTTCTCTTTTTGGCTGCTCTTCTGTATTTTTTGTCTCTTCTTCTTCTTGTTCTCATTCTCCTTTTTAAGCCTCTCTTCTCGCTGCCGGATGCGCATGAGCTGCACCCTCCTTTGTTGTCGACTCAAAACCACTAGAGAAAAAAAATGCAAGATAATCAGGAAGACGGATGTTATTAATTTCCCGTGGAAGTGGATGTTAAAACAATAACAACACATTTTGAAAGCATTTCATTTTATAGACTGTTAATAATCCCACTATAGACTGTCACAGTTAGGGAAGACAACCGCAAACGGATACTTCTCCTCACAGCAGCTTTCTGCTTAAATAATTCTGAATGTGTGTGTATTGGTGATATTCTCATTTTTCAAAGAAATTCACATGAAAGGGGTCTTGAAACTTTCGTTGCTCCATGATATGATTATTTTGTGTGGTTAAGTTAGCTTCATGTTATATGGAGATGCAATGCTGATGCAAGAACATCAAATCTTCCCCTCTGAACAGCCTGCAAATTATAGCGTGTCACTGTTACTGCGTGTGTTCCTCTTGTCCATTGTTTTGTTTGTCTTTGTGTAAGCGCACGGCTAACGAGGCACCATCTGCCAGAGACTCGCTTAATGAAACCCCCATTTTCTATTCCTCATCTCACCCTCTTCGGACCCCCTGGCCAAATGCCACGTATTGTGTCTGTGTGTGCGCGTCTGTCTTTATGTAGACCGGTGGGAGAGGATCATGTCGACAAGAGACCTCACAAGTATGAAGAAATAAAAGAAAAACTGAAGAGCCAGATGAGCCACTTATGCTCAAACCGATTACTGGTGTGCTGCACGCAATTCAATAGCTGTCTTGTGATTTTCCTCACTAGCCCAGTTGAGCGCCCCGTTTACCCAGTATGCAAAAATTCAACCCCCCACCAAACCCTCCTCACACCTGCTCCCTCTGCGCCATCCCCCCATTCTCCAACAATGACAACATTAAAGGAACCAAATGTAACACTTTTTTAAAATCCTACATAATGTTCTATATCGGCTAGAAAACAAAATGCTCCTTTAAAAATGAATAATATGTTCACTGTAGGTATGATTCTTGCTGCCAAACACTTACAAAAGTTCCTCCACTTCCTGAGCTTTTCTTCGTTGTCATGGAGCATGCACATACATCCACTGCATACAACAGTTTGAGTTGACCATTTGGATAAACAAAACATCTATTAAGAAAAAAATAAATAAAAGAAAAAAAAAACCCAATTTTTTATTGACCTTGTTGGAGACGTATTCATTTTAAATTTTATCAGAGCTCAGTATTTATTTTCATTGTCAGACTCTGCTCTTGAGTGCAAGCAGCCCCAAGCCCCCCTTAGCGCCACCTTTGGTCGTCATAGTAACACAAAGCCTTACTTGGCTGTTTTTCTTTTTAACCATCCCTGCACAAAGTGGAATCCACTTAAGTTGTTTTTTTTTTCAAAATGTTGATGTATCACGTCTTTGCTTTCGTTTGCTTATCAGTGTGGAAGGGAATTCTGAGAGGTGGTCCCATTCCTATTAAGGAGTCATGTTTCCCCCAAGAATTTGTTGTGTTGTTTGAAAGCCACAATGTTTCCACATCCATTTCGCTTCCACTTTTCTATTTTTTCAAAAAAAACATGACAAAGCTTGATCCCTCTATCCTCATCCTCTACCTCAGAGCTACTATAGCCAATTGTTAAATCCTGCTTTTGAAGGCCAAGTGTGACATTGTCTTATCTTGTGTGCGCGTTAAATGATGAATGAGCAAGAGACCTTGTGTGTCTGTCACTGCCTGTGAGTGTTGTGTGTTGGCGTAATTGCAGCATGCAATTGTTGGTGCCACCGCGCCATCTGTGTTGTGGTTGCTTTCAGTACAGATAAAAAGCTATTTTCCTGAATAACACAAAAACACACACACATGCACACATGATGTTCCCTTATTATGGTTATGATTTCAAGAGTAATTATAGCGTTCAATGAACTTGCGACAAATGTGTAGCTCGCAGTAACATTTGGGGCGACCCCATGTTGAGACTTAAGATTATTTTTCTTTTATTTCCACGTTCAAGTTTTGGTTTGTAACCACGGAACATAAAACTTCCAGAGAAAATTAAAAAAAGAACAAGAAAACAAGGATCGTACTGTGTTGCTGCATAAATCAGATTTTGTTACATCCTTAGTTATAAATAGTCCATTATTTGATGATTGCTACTTCATTAGCAATTGCCTTTGTATTATGCAGTAAATTTAGCAAAAGCCCTCCAAATGTATTGAAAATGCAAAGTCATTTCTTTTATTTTTAACTGAAAACATTTGAGCTTGACATAAAAAAATTCTGACACTCAACTGAAAAGAATCCAATTGTCGTTAGCTAAGTAACATGTGACTCAAGTGTTTTGTTTTGTTTTGCTGAAGAGGGCCCGTTACCTTGATTATTGGAAAAATAAAGTTTTAAATGATTTTTGGTTTTACCTATGAAGACCATATTTAAACTAGTTTGAAATGTAAGCAACCTGAAAATCAAAGAGGCTGTCTTTGGGCGAAAAAGCAAGCAATTATAAACCATAACAAGATATAAAATCAACTAGAAGCATGAACAAACACACACACGTGTACATACACACACACCGTGGCAATACAACCATTTGGAACATCCTGAAGAAGAAAAAAAACACTACTGTGATAGCTGTTTCTTGTATGTCATACAGTATGGGCGGCCGCACAGGGTCACACATACGTTGTCTAAAGAAAATGACGGGGATTCGTTTTCTACTGGCCTAATGAAATAAAAGTCCTTGCCGTTGAAATTTGTGCACCTTCATTCGATTGCGTGAGTAAATGTCAGTCTCAATAATATAGTGGTTGCGTACTCACCCTCTGTGTGAGAAAAACCCTCTGCTGTGACTTTCCACTGAATAAGCACTCCAAGCAATGCCAGGACAGGCCACACCCCCATGATGACCCACGTGAACCAGCAGACCGGATTCTTGGGCGCCACCTGGATTGATGACAATTACAGTGTTAGTGTTTCGTCAAGTCATTGGCCCAGATGATTAATTTCATGTGATGCACAGACAAATTTTGTGGCTTATAATGTCGGAGGATCTCCCTGGACACATCTTATTAGTGCTTGCACGAACTTTGGTATCCCCACACAGATAATCAGTCAATGTTAATTTTAATACATGATATTATAATGGGACCGCACGGTAGATCAGCTGGTAAAGCGTTGGCCTCACAGTTCTGAGGACCCGGGTTCTATCCTGGCCCCGCCTGTGTGGAGTTTACATCCTCTCCTCGTGCCTGCGTGGGTTTTGTCTGGGCACTTCGGTTTCCTCCCCATCCCAAAAACATGCAGCATTAATTGGACACTCTAAATTGCCCCTAGATGTGATTGTGGGTGCGGCTGTTGTCTGTCTCCCTGTGCCCTGCGATTGGCTGGAGACCAGTTCAGGGTGTACCCAGCCTACTGCCCAATGACACCTGGGATAGGCTCCAGCTCTACCCGCGACCCTCGTGAGGATAAGCGGCTAAGCAAATGGATGGATGGATGTTATAATGTACAGCGTATCATTATTTT
This sequence comes from Syngnathoides biaculeatus, assembly GCF_019802595.1. Classification (NCBI taxonomy): domain Eukaryota; kingdom Metazoa; phylum Chordata; class Actinopteri; order Syngnathiformes; family Syngnathidae; genus Syngnathoides; species Syngnathoides biaculeatus. The sequence continues at coordinate 9,401,776 of NC_084653.1, read as the reverse complement.
GGCTTTCTTTTGCTTCATTGCCACTTAACAAAAGCATTTTTCTTCACTCAAGCTGATTTGTATTCACCGCTAGTAAATTACACTTTCATACAGTATGAGTAACACGCTATGGAAACCCTATTTCGCAGTACTTCTTAAGCATTTAATTGTAATGATGCAAATTGAGCTCACGAGAAAGATTAATATGTCTAAATCAAATAGTACAGACACTTGCTGATGAATTAAACCAAACAAGCAATGTACAGAGTTGAAGAACAGCTGTTGTACTTACAGTAAATCTGTTTGTGAAATTTATTGTCAATAAGGAGGTTGTAGCATCGGCAGGCGTTAGCAATGGCCCGGAGAAAGCTTTAAAGAAACACTACTGCTTACATAGACTAGGGGGGGGTGGCTCAAAGGATATTCCTGGACATAGTGCACTCGGACTGGCCAGTAAAAAACTGGATGATTCATGACGGGAAGCCTGTATGACCCCCTCGGACTGCTGCAGTATTCCTAAGCACAGCAAATGTGTCTCGCTGCATCTCCAGCAAAGAAATGAAACGCTCGACTGCACATTCCCAGTGAGTCATCAAGCAGTGTATTGTGCATACGACCATGCACCATGTGAGCGGTTGATAAACCCTTATTTTCCAAATCGTTCTCTCTGGTTTGATATCTGCTCATTGCTTGATGGAATTGAAAATGTAGTTTGCAGAGCCGCATGACTCCAATCTCAATCTGGGTGTAATCTTTAGTTCTCAGCCAAGCTATTTACTCCCAACCTAGAAAGAACACATTGTATTTCTGTCTGTGTGTGCAATTAAAAGTTCCTCCAGTAACAAAAAAAAAACCCAACAGCAAGCACCTTGAGTCTCTCGTAGACGTAGTGCACCATTGCAAACAGCTCTACGAAGTAATCCACTGTGATTGTGATGACGGCCGAACCAAAAGTTGCAGTGGAGAAGGTTACAAAGCAACGCTGCCACTGGAGAGTTAGGACAGCAAACAGAGTCCCAGAACCAAGAAGGATTCCCAGAGGAACCCACACTGTCCTTGGGTGGTAAAATTCCTCCATCACCTAAAACACAGGAAAAGGTAAGTTCAGAGATTTGATTCCTGCACTGTACCATACGTTACTCATGAAAAAAAAATGTTTAAACTCTTCACATATGTGTACAAATATTTGAATACAACTTGCATGTACAATGAAACCTTCTGAGTCATATGTCTCAAATGTTGTAATTTATTTTTGGGAAAAATGTCTCAAAAAACAAAATACTGTAGTACAGACCATCATCAGCAACTCTTGTGTGAGTTCAGCTTCATTTACATCTAAGTAGTGAACCAAAAAGTATCTTTTTATCTTCAATATAAATAAAATTTCCAAACATGTGACAACATGTGTTATGATACCAGTTTTAAAAGCCATGTTTTCTGAAAACACCACACTCCACATCATCATGCGTTTGAATGTGAGTGGTTAGGAAAACAACCACATTTTATTTTAGAGGTTGCCCACACCTTTTGAACCACATTTTTTAAGTTTTTTCATATTTACTTCTCCTCTCAAAAAGACAAATATAAATGATAATCAAGTTGAACAGGTAAGAAGTCAAGAGTTTTTATACCCACTGTAGATATATTCTTTCTGGTTTTCATCAAGAGGAAAAGAGTCAATGGTTAAGCAATGCGCTGGGGTGGGGGATACGGTGGTGGTGGCGGGTTTTTTTGAAAGCTGTGGTTCTCATGCTGTTGAGCTAAACCGAGGGCACATAAGTTTAATGTAGGAGACGGATCGGAGAGAGCGAAAGGGAAAAGCGATATGAAAATAGTTGGGCAGGTACTTACGAAAAACATTGCGAAAGAGTTCAAATTTAATTTTGTACATAACTGGGGTTCGTGGACTTGCAGCAAAATTTTGATATTATGGTGTTGGTGAGGTGTTCTGGTTATCGCACTGGCTACAGATATTTGACACATTTTTTTTCCTCCGCTTTTTTCAATATTTTGTGACACTGACACAGAAGGGGAAGGAAAGTGTGATGATAACCATGCATCCAAAAATCAAATGCAGAATTAGAATGTGACATTAAAAAGCACAAAAAAGTTAATACAAACAACCACAACCAATGAAATTCCACTCAGCGTAAAAAAACCCAAAAACCTTTCTATTCTTTTTCCATTACGAGTCAAACAGGCCGCTTCACTTCAAAGGGTGATCAATTGTACTTTCTTATTTCACTTTTACAAACAGATTTAATTTCATTTTACAGTTCTTATCATGGTGACAGATTTAATATGCTGCAGTGCCTTGAGATTTGACTGACCCAAATTACACATTTTTCTCAAGCTGTCGTTCAGTTGATATTTTGCTTTGATTTCCCACCAAAAATGCAGTATGCGGTTTAGAGGCAGTGAACTCAACTTTCTTCACAACAAGAAGTTTGACAAATTCTTTAACCTCTTTAATGCCACTCCCAGTTTAATTCAAAATTAAGGAAAAATAACTCCACAATGTGAATGTAAAATAATTGTAACATACTGTAGCTTTCCCATTAGTCCACTTAGCTTAATGCTAATAGACAATGACAAATGCCATAGACGTGCTAAAGGACAGCACAAAAGGTGCATCAACACAAAGAAGACAGGCAATATAGCATTACTCATAGGCATACAGTTTTTTATCCTCTTCAAAATACAACTACAATTACTGCATCTTATTGAGTTTCAGTCTTTGTCTGCCTCTGCATGGCTGTATTAAATGGCTCCCCAGCAGGCAAGTGGTGCACATAAAAATCAACTGCATTGAATGAATCTTTATGCACAAACTGATTAATTCTTTACATTCTATTTAATCATGTTGTTAATAAATGACTTTTTAAAATGTAAACAATATTGAATGCTCCCTTTCTGATTAAAAAACATTTTTTGAAGCGGGGGGGGGGGGGGGGGGGGCGCAGCAACAGATTCATGAAATTTCCATTCATTTCAAAGGAGAGGATACACATGTTTTGAGTTATGGGCATGGTCTCGGAACCAATTAAACTTGTAGTTTAAGGTACCACTGTACATATTATTGTCAACTTCTCTTTAAACTTCCATGAGAGTGAGAAATCTAAAATTGCACTGTAAAGTTAATAGTAGGGATGGGACAAACTATTTGGGAATTAGAACTTGGAAGTCAAACAGCAGTGACTGATTGTGTTCACTTTCATACTTGTTAACTTTTCAATCTGATGTGTGTCCTCACCACCAATGAAGCCACTCCAACCAACAGGCCCAGCAGCAGGCCCACCATGAACAGCCCGACACTGCGGACCAGCATTGTCACAAGGCCGCACAAAGTCCCAATCCCGAGGCCGATGCCCACCGACGCCTCAATGCTGAGCTGAGTGTCCATGACCCGCTCCTTGTAGCACAGCATGAAGATGACCACCGACCCAAACATGAGGCCTGTGAGGAACAGGACGGCCTTGAAGCATCTGTAGCCTGTCGGAGGTAGGAAGCACACTCAGATATGAGATACACACTAGCATGGTGACAAACTTGCAAAATGAATACTGATGTACGGTAATATAATTTTTGAAATCCACAAAGTTACTGCAATGGTTATCATTGACCATAGGTAGCTCCGACATCTTTTCATTAGATTCCAAAAGGAGTCCTGTATTGAAGTGCATGTTCAACAAAAAGTCATTTCTCTAAAAGATACATACTGTAGACTGTATGGGTGGCATAACCAGAATGTTTTTTTCCCCCCCAATTGTGCTAACTACAAAAGAGCTCTGAGGAAGTTCAACTTTATTCCCCAAAATACCCCGGATTCAGTGAGGGTGGGTTTTAGTTGCAGAACAGGTAGCTTCCAAGAATTTACCTTCCTGGTAAGTGCATGGCTGAGTGATGTGACCACTTTGCTCACCAGCAACTTAGTTTGTGAAGCAAACAAATGTTCATTTTAGTTTCACTGTCAATTAAAGCAGTGTCTTGAAGTAGTTTACCTCTCAAACATCTTGAACGATTTGTTGTGGTTCTGCTCAATTTCTTTCTATTAGACCTTTAATGTTGCTAAAAGCAGTAGGATGTGGTGTTTGTGCAACAGCAATGATTCAGAGCTTTTTTGGATTTTTTTCCACTTTTTCTAGTAAATAAAACAAGCAGACTACATGACAGGTCCTTTGTTCTTTGTGGAGTTTTTGCTCAGAGCTTTGTTTGAACTAATTGGACACCTATTAGAAATGACTGGTGAGGCCTTCACATGTTGTTTTTAAAACCAACAGCCTCTGATTAGAATATGCTGGAAAATCAGATACAATTCTATTTATGTACAAATATGCGAATCATCATATGATAATAAAAGGTCATGCGCATTTATTACCCATCAGGCAAGCTGTTGCCCTTCTAATTTCCATTTCCTTTGTCTCCTTGCGTGGCATCTTTAGTATTTCTTGGCTTTGGGTCTTTGTACGTCCCACTGCATCATTTTAATGTGCTATATTGTCATAAAAGCGATTACAGCTTTTGTGCTTGATCCTATTAAGATGCCACTGTTTGTACTTTCTTCACCTCATGCCTTTCTCTGTGTGGCTGGACTGAAGGGTACTTTTTTGTGGTATTTTTGTAACCAGGATTTGCACTGCTGAAAAGTACTCGTTCCCAGACCAAAGATCAAGCTCGTCTTTTGCAGCGTGTTTAATTGATGAAATCCTTTTAGGTTTCCTTATCCATTGTATTCCTTTCACAGAACATAAATTAACTTTACAACAGAGGCTATTTAAAATCTATATTTTAAAAAAAATATTGTGACATGTACAAATACAGTAAACCCTGGCTTTTCTCGCCTTCAACCAGCCCTACATTGTTTGCTTTCCCGCCTCTTCCTTTCATTGTCCCCTCACCTTTACTTAATACCCCTCGAGCAATCAAGCCTCTCCATCCCATCTGTTCTTGTCATCTTATGCCCATTTTATTTCTCCTGCTTTGTTCTGGCCTTTTGTCTCTCCACAGCATCTCTGCTCGAACTTTCTTGAGCTGAATTTACTCACTGATTGATTCAATTACATGGCTTCTGTCCCTGTCCACAACACGTGATGATGTTTGAAGGCTACTGCATAATGAGACACAAGATCTGACATGCTTCTTTTTTTAATGTAGGTAATACTCTTCTGAAGGGTTGGGAGATGTGAATATTTTGGTTATTCATCTGCAGTATGAATGTGGGCCAACATATGACCTCAACAGGAATGAGGAATTTCAAACTGGTTGACTTTTTTTACACCCACATTTCAGCCAGTTCAATGAGCTTTGCTGATTATCTTTACATTCAACATTCAAAACAAAATTTAAAAAAAATAACATTCAGACAAACTGGACATAACACAATGACTACCATTGAGTTGAGGATATTTTGTTACTTTTTGGTGGATGATTATTTGAACAAAAGCATCTGAATCTAAAAAAAAATACCTCAACATCTAATAAAACAAATCCCATCCTTTGTCAATAATGCATATTAATAATTTGGCTTTGGGGTTAGTTTAGGTTTGTTTTCAGGGTTAGGGTTAAGGGTTAGACTTGTTATCCCCGATCCTGTGAGCACAACCTTATTACAAACAGCTAACCCGTGTGTCACGAACCAAAGAAGCAATAGATGATTCCAAAGACGCAGCTCATGGAGCAGACCACAGATGGCACAATGTCATATTGCCGTTCTATCTCCTGGTCACATTTCAGCCCCAGCTCAGCCAGACCCAGCAGTCGGCTGGTTGAGGCCATGTTGACAGATGTGAGCGGAGCCAGGATTGACAGCGGGAGGACTCTGCAGGTCAGGGATGGAGAGGTTTTTTGGGGCCGAGGGGAGTTCGAGATTAGTGGCCCTCACCCATTGAGATGCTCGAAACTGCAAAACAGCAGGAGGAGAAAAAGAGGTAGATTATTGACCACAGCTGGAGAGCAGATTTTGTCGTAAACAGACTTTGATTTTGACAACGACAACGTCTTAGCTCTGCAACAACATTCCGAGGTAAAATAAAAATCCATCCATCCATTATCTGATCCACTCATCCTCACGAAGGTTGCAGGAGTCTTCTTCTTCTTTTTCTTTTGGCTTGTCCTGTTAGGGGTCACTGTCATCGGGCATGTGGCGTACACCCTGAACTGGTTGCCAGCCAATCACAGGTCACATGGAGACAACCAACAGTCGCACTCACAATCATAGCTAGGGGCCATTTCAAGTCTCCAATTAATGTATGTGTTGGGGATGTGTGAGGAAACCAGAGTGACCGGAGAAAACCCATGCAGGTACGGGAGAACATGCAAACTCCACATAGGCGGGGCCGGGATTTGAACCCCGGTTCTCAGAACTGTGAGGCCAATGGCGTCACCCTGCCTCCAAAAAATAAAGATGAAAATGATGTACTAGATACAAATATCTATGTCAATCTATCTATGCCATTGATGTATTGGGACAAACACTGCACTTAGATTAACTTCCATTAAATGGCACTCAGTGCAATGTACCTGTGTATCCACCTGTTGATTTTTCATTAAACCGCCCCATATTTCATGTTAAGTCAGTTTACAAACACTATGTGATACATACTGTTATAATTAAAATACTCTTGACTGCTCTTTCTGGTGGGGGTGGGGGGCGGGGGTTTCATGAAATCGCCATTCATTTCAAAGAGGAAAGATACACGTTTTGAGTTATGCGCAATGGTCACAGAACCAATTAAACTTCTCTTTAAACTTCCATGAGAGTGAGGAATGTAAAATAGCGCTGTAGAGGTAATTGTAGGGATAGGACAAACTATGTGGGAATGAGAACTTAGAAGTCAAGCAGTATTAACTGCTTGTGTTCAGCTTTTGGGGTTCCACCATACTTGTTAACTTTTCAACCTGACGTGTGCCCTCACCAACATGAGGAGGTGATAAATTGAAATGATAATAAATATTCTCAATCTTCAAACTTTTGTGACTTTTTATTTGATGTGGAGTTCTTGGAGTTTTTTCTAATGTACAATGGAATGAAGGTTGCCGGTCCACAGCTGCGTGTTAACAGTCTGATGAATTTCAATGGAGGCAAAGGAGGGGAAAATTGCTTCGGTGCGATTGGCGGTCATTTCAGCCCAAACTTCCACGGCGCAAGTTATTCAGACTATTCAGCAACACACCCACGGCTTCTGAAAGCTGAAAGACCCTTTCAATTATTGAACATGTTCTAGCCTGATTTCATAGATTATTTTTTTAATTCATTCAAATTGGGCAGGAGTGTTAACAAAATGTTCTCTCTAGTGTGTCAGATTTACAAGACATTTTGTTTGGCCACTTTAATTTCAGGCTAAGTCAGTGAGTGAAACAAGATGAAACCTGGGATTGCACCAAAGACCCAGGCTCTCAAGTCCAATATTTGTCATGAACCATCGGAACGGGGTAGGACCCAAATGTAGGAGTACACGGGAGACGCAGAGGTAATTTGGGAAAAACGTCTATTCCACAGTCGGGGATCGGGCAGGCAGTCAGGTGCAGCAGCAGTTGTCAGGACCTCGGGCATAGAGAGCAGGTCAGCGGGCAGGCAGGAGTCGGTACACGAGAGATCGATCAAGGAAGGCAGAAGTGTCAAAGGAGTCAGGCTTACGGGGTCGGTTGGAAAATAGGCGGAGGTCGGTACACACGGGAAAACGATCAGAGACACGGGAGTGCTGGAACGGGGCATGAACCGCAACGATTTAGCGCTGGACCAGTCGTCCTCATGGTCCTATATACACCGGGGCCAATCAGCCAGCATGAGGCGCTGGTGTGTGCCTCCTAATCAGCGCGACCGCGCAGACACCCGCGCAGCCATGGCTGAACCGGCAGGATCATGACAATATTCTCACAACTGAATATAAATGTTATCAAATAATGTTAAAGCAAAGCACCCTTCATATTTGTGCACTGCTGGCTGAGAACTCATTCAAATTTGTCCATTTTCAAGTTCCTGCAAGTTCTTATTTGCATATTCCAAACTCAAATTGATTCCAGCATTTATATAATGTTACAGCATAGTTATAAAATGTAAAGTTAAAAAAAGTTTAGATCACTTCAACACGGTGGCACAGTTGTAAAGCATTGGCCTCACAGTTCTGAGGATCCGGGTGCATGTTCTCCCCCTGTCTGCGTGGGTTTTCTCTGGGTACTCTGGTTTCCTCACACATTTCATCCCCCCCCCCCAAAAAAAAAAATGCATGAATTCAATACTCTAAATAGCCCTGAGGTGTGATTGTGTATGCGACTCTTGTCTGCCTCTGTCTGACCTGCGATTGGCTGGCAACTAGTTCAGGGTCTACCCTGCCTCCTGCCCATTGACAGCTGGGATAGGCTCCAGCACTCCCACAACCCATGTGAGGATAACAGGCTACAAAAAGGGACGGATGGATGGATAACTTTTGCTGCTTTTCAAGCTCAAATAGTAGGTGTACCTGCCATCACCCACTGTGCGATAAATATGGCATTAACAACATGATCATAGGTTAAAATGAAGAACATTAATGTAACTGTGTTAACAACGTCTCTTGTGGGCGGTTTGCGCATGACTCAGAGCGCGAGCCGATTAGCATTAATACAGAGTTGGCAGAGGCAGTAGCTCAGGCTGTAAGACCGTTGGCTTGGTTTAAAGCTCACTATGGATTGGCTGGATCAGAAGCAGTAGATGCTGGTTTCCTTCTAAAGGTACCCTTGAGCAAAGCAAAATCACCTGAATGTCGTACAGTTGACACAGTGGCCTTTTGTGTCTTACACATTATCTCAACACCGTTTTTCATGTCATCCATTAATATACATGTAACATAATGGCAGATTAAACAATAGAAAGAAGATAATCAATTTATCAATGTATGTAATCAAAGAACCTGAAGAAAAATAAAAACAAAGGAGGATGCATGTGACTATATTTGTTTGTCTACTATGACTACTAGTCCAGATCTGAGAAGCTTTGTTTCACATTCCTCTACAATATTTCCACATAAGTCTTGAGAGAAATTTAATGAGGTCTAACCTCTTCTAAACCGTGCACTAAGGTGAAGCTCAATGTGCTATGGACTCACCTGATTGCTGTGGAATGTGGTACAGTTGACAGTGGCCTTTTGTGTCTGACACATTATCTGAACACCGTTGTTCATGTTATCCATTAATATACATGTAACATAATGGCAGATTAAACAATAGAAGGAAGATCATCAATTTATCAATGTATGTAATCATTGAACCTGAAGAAAAATAAAAACAAAGGAGGATGCATGTGACTATATTGTTTGTAGATGGGCTGTACTTTTATGGATTCAACTAAGATTTTTAGGCTGCTGCTGATGTACCTTTGTGTCTCACTTACAGGAAAATAGAGTAAACCTAATGAATGTAAGTGCTACACAAGCGATGGATGAAAGGTTTCTGGGTCATGAGCTATCATCTTTAAAATAACAATTTTGGATGATTTGACCTTTAGATATTTTTTTGGTGGTGCATTCTCTGAAACACAAGATAAAGAATACATTATGAGGGCTAATGATCACAGATGTAATAAATACAGTAAGAAAAAAATCTGTCACACTTATAAATTCTCTTACACTGAGATCAATGATAAGAGGAGATGAAAGTTATTTAAGGTCACCAAAAGTCTCTAAAAGATCTGTACCTCTGTTAAGATGAAGACATATTTTAATTTCTGTTAGAGTGACTGTATCAAGCAGTCTAAAGCATGGCTGTGAGGAAAAGAGCTTCACACTACTTTGCCTGACCTTTTGCACAGATTCTCACCAGTGTGACAACAGACGTGGTTGAGTTCTCTCGGGCAATTATTGACAAATACGCACGCGGTGTTCTTATGAAGACGAAGACACAATTAGAGGAAAGGCTGCGCTTAAGGGCCAGAACCTGGGACCTGATTAAACAACACTTCATTGGATTATGGCACATCCTCACTGTTGCCATAACAACTTGCAGCAATATAAGCACCCTAGTAATGTAAAGGAGGGAAGTGTTCTCTCTAAGGAAACGTGCTCTAAGAAAAGAACCATCCTCGTGTGGTTGCGCTTTGAGGCCCCCGCTAGCAAATAACCCTGACCTCTGACACTTACCATCTAGTCTTTCTTGATAATTTTCCAAAATGTACTGCAACAGACTTAGCCCTATCCTCATTTGTGCTAGAATCAACTGCCCAAAATAAAGCTAAATTTAATACGCAAGGTAAGACCATTTATGACTACTGGTCCAGATCTGAGAAGCTTTGTTTCACATTCCTCTATGATATTTCCACATAACTCTTGATAGAAATTTAATGATGTCTAACCTCTTCTAAACCGTGCAGGAAGGTAAAACTCAATGTGCTATGGACTCAACTATGTACACCTTCAGCTTCCTCAACTCTTTGGAGAGCGGCCAAAATGATCTTAGGATGTGCTTGGCTTTAAAGACATGGGCGGAGACAACGCACCGTCGAGCTAGAGAACACAACTTAATCAAGTCTCAACATTTACATAGACATAGAATTAAGCAGCTACAGTGGCTGGAACGAACTCAAGAAACACACAAGGTTAAAAATAATGAGGTACTGGAATAAAATCAATAATCCAGAAGAAAAACAAAGTATTATCATCATTCACGACAGTGTCAAAACACGACTGGTTTCTGAAGTGGATGAACAGTAATAACACTGCCGAAGCAATATTTTTATGTGAATAACTAGTAAATGGTCTTTTGTTATTGAAAGGTTTCAGATGCAGATAACGAAATGCTTTGGGCCTGATTTCCTTCAGAGGGAACTGGCGGGTTAGACAAGGTGAAAGGAACTGAAATATTACTGTCTACACAAAGGTTTCAGACCTCTGCTCTAAAACAAAAAACAGAACAAAACAAAAATTAGGAAACACCCCTAGAACAGCTGAAATTTGTTTGGGGTGATCGAACTACCATCTAATGAGTTTGAATTTCATCGGTTATTTGTGAACACAACCACATCCCCACTTATAGGAGGTTGGCACACTTGTGACATTACATTATTGCAGTTAGTTATTTTTACTTACAGGACACGGAGAGGACTGAGGAGAGGCGAAAGGAATTCATTGAGATGCGTCGTAGGGCAAAGGTAGGGGTGGCGAAAGCTAAATAAGAGGTGTATGACGACTTGTACACCAGGTCGGATACGAAAGAAGGAGAAAATGAACTCTACAAGTTGGCCAGGCAGAGGGATAGATATGGGAAGGATGTGGAGCAAGCAAAGGTGATTGAGGATAGTGATGGAAATATGCTTACTGGTGCCAGTAGTGTGCTAAGTAGATGGAAAGAGTACTTTGAAAAGTTAATGAATGAAGAAAATGGGAGAGAAGGTAGAGTAGAAGAGGCAAGCGTGAATGACCAGGAAGTGGAAATGATTAGTAAGGGGAAAGTTAGAAAGGCACTGAGAGAATGAAAAATGGAAAGACAGTTGGTCCCGATGACATACCACTGGAGGTATGGAAGCAATTTGGAGATGTGGCTGTGGAGTTGTTCACTCAGTTAATTTATAGAATACTAACGGGAGAGAAGATGCCAGAAGAATGGAGCAAAAGTGTGCTAGTCCCCATTTAGTAAGAACAAAGGCGATGTTCAGAGTTGTGGAAACTATAGAGGAAAAAAAGATGAGCCACACAATGAAGTTATGTGTAAGAGTAGTGGAGGCTAGACTCAGGACAGAAGTAAGTAGGAACAGTATGGTTTCATGTCTAGAAAGAGTAGCACAGATGCATTATTTGCCTTGAGGATTCTCGTGGAAAGGTACAGAGAAGGTCAGAAGGAGCTACATTGTGTCTTTGTGGATCTAGAGAAAGCCTATGACAGGGTACCAAGAGAGGAACTGTGGTACTGCATGCACAAGTCTGGTGTGGCGGAGAAATATGTTAGAATAGTACAGGACATGTATGAGGCCAGCAGAACGGCGGTGCGATGTGCCATAGGTATGTCAAAAGAATTTAAGGTGGAGGTGGGACAGCATCAGGGATCCGCGCTGAGCCCCCTAGTAATGGATAGGCTGAGAGATTAGGTTATACTGGAATCCCCTTGGACCATGATGTTCACAGATGATATTGTGATCTGCAGTGAAAGCAGGGAGCAGGCGAAAGATGGAGGTACGCACTGGAAAGGAGAGGAATGAAGATTGGCCATAGTAAAACAGAATATATGTACGTGAATTAGAGGGGCGGAGGAGGAAAAGTGAAGCTCCGGGGAGAAGAGATAGTGAGGGTGGATTACTTCAAATACTTGGAGTCAAAAATACAGAGCAATGGTGAGTGTGGTAAGGAAGTGAAGAAACGGGTTCAAGTGGGATGGAACAGTTGGCGGAAGGTGTCTGGTGTTCTAGAGACGGTGGCTCTGAAGAAACAACACGAACCAAAACTGGAGGTAGCAGAAATGAAGATGCGAAAGGTTCTCGCTTGGTGTGAACAGGTTGGATAGGATTAGAAATAAGATCATGAGAGGGACAGCCAGAGTTGGGTGTTTTGGAGACAAGGTTAGTGAGAGCAGACTTAGATGGTTTGGACATGTTCAGAGGCGAGAGAGAGAATATTGGTAGAAGGGTGCTGAGGATGGAGCTGCCAGGCAAAAGAACGAGAGGAAGACCAACGAAAACGTTGATGGATGTTGTGAGGGAGAACATGAGGACAGTTGGTGTTAGAGAGGAAGATGGACGAGATGCATAGATCCACGAGAGCTTAGATGGAAAAAGATGACACGCTGTGGCGACCCCTAACGGGACAAGCCGAAAGAAAAACGTTATTTTTACTTACAAAAACGCATTTTTTTTTTTTTTAGTAGTAAAGGCGGAAAAGGTTTTGAAATTATTTATTTGTTAATTGTATCAAGATTGCAAAAACTTGACTTTCGAATAGGGGTGTGTAGACTTTTCATATCCGCAGTACATGGAAACCGTACTGGTTTCATTACAAAAAAAAATTGTTGAAATATCTTTTTTCTGATATTTGCTTCAAAAACGCTGTTGGAATCGAAACTCAGTGAAAGTGATCCACTTTAAAACAAAATCCCTTTTTGGTAAAAAATGATCTCACCTCAACTTACCCTGACTGAGGCTATTGCAGGAAAAGAAATGGAAATGTTCTCTTTATTGCTAAACATAACATCAGGTTAAGGTTTCCTGCTGCTTGCACTTAAGAGCTTTTGTACACACATACTGCAGTGTTACCAACATTTCAAAGGCTGTTTTGAAAGCTTGCTTTTCCTCTCAGCTGGAGGAAACACAAAATTGGAGTGCAGTCTGTTGGACACAAATCAGAGCTGTTTCATTGCTTACATGCTTCTGTTAGGTCAAAAATGTAATCGCAGTCAGTTTGATTTCCCGTTGGCTTAATCAAGTTTGGAACTCAATTTTTTTTTCAAACCAATTCAGTAGACTGACAAAATAGCAATTCTTATCTATTCTTCCATGCACCATTTTGAACTAACTCGATTATATGAAAGCTGTACAGTGTGGCACTGGTTCTCTTACGCTTTTTTAGTTACGTTTACTGGAGTTCGTCTGTTGTAATATACATCTGACATGCATATGAGAAAATATAGCTCCTCTTACAGAAAATGTATTCTTTCATACAGTAAATAAATAATGTGCAAAAAGACAGTGCCATCATTTCACATTTATTCTTTATTAGCATATAGAACTTGTGGGCCTCAAATGCAAATTTCTTACAATCTTGGTTTCATCTTCACTGTTGGGGTGTATATGAGGTTGTATCTGTAGCTAATAAACGAATAATTAAAATTTAATGTAGCCTTGAGCTTTCTGTTTTAATGCAATTTGCATCATGCTATGTGGTTATGGAAATAAATATGTGCCACCAGGATTTGAATTAAAAATGCCACTGAAAATTTCATGTTGTAAAATTCCCATTGTTATTTCAATGTGATCACATTTTCAATAGCTGTATTTCAGTTTAACTTTTCAATGTTAACAAATTTGCCATATAAATAAATTCCACCTTCAAAATTCAAATGCAATATTTTCAGTCTGCGGTGAATTGCAAACAGCGAATTCAACTGGCTACAATTCGCTGTCTGAAATTCACTGTCTAAATTTATTGTTAAGAAAGCAGGATTACTTCAGGTCTTCATAACACTGAACACTGGATTTAGACGGTGAATTTCAGAGAGCAAATTGTAGCCAGTTGAATCTCAAGAGACTGAAAATATTGCGTTTGAATTTTGGTTGAATTTTTTTAGATGGCAAATTTATTAACATTGAAAAGTTAAACTAAAATACAGCTATTGAAAATGTGATCACTTTGAAATAACAATGTGAATTTTACAACATGACATTTTCAGTGGCATTTTGAATTCAGGTGGCTCGGTGGATTAGCTGGTAAAGCATTGGCCTCACAGTTCTGAGGACACGGGTTCGATCCAGGCCCCGCCCGTGTGCAGTTTGCATGTTCTCCCCATTCCTGCATGGGCTTTCTCCGGGCGTCTCGGTTTCCTCCCACATCCCAAAAACACAACAATAATTGGACATTCTAAATTGCCCCAAGGTGTTATTGCGAGTGCGACTGTTGTCTGTCTTCATGTGCCCTGCGATTGGCTGGCAACCAGTTCAGGTGTACCCCGCCTCCTCCCCGTTGACAGCTGGGATAGGCTCCCCATGACGCTTGTGAGGATAAGCGGCAAATAAAATGGATGGCTTTTTAATTCAAATCCTGGTGGCACATACTGTATTTACTTCCATACATGGTATCCCTGCTAGATTGGTGCTGTAAACATTTCAATTTTGGGGGCTTTATAAAGGTCGGTAGATGTATACTTGGCTGGTGAACGGTTAGCAAAGACAGCTGCAGTTGGTGTTCATTTTTTCATGGAAATGCTGGTATCTAAAAAACGTAAGACATGCCAACAAGTAGTGCAAACACATTGCCTGTTGGTCAATTTTATTTAAAGTTTTTTTGTATTTTAATAGAGTAATAACAAATATGTATGTTATCAAATTCTAAAGCATTACAGTCACTCAACTGAAAGACCAAGACTTCTAATAATTTCCTTTTGAAATATGATAATCCACTCCAAAGTGGCAAGAGCCATTCATCAAAATTGGAGTAGGCTGCATCATGATGGAGATTTAGGTAAACTAAAGTCAAATGACAAAGTTAAACCTACTTAATACCACTAAATTTATTGAAAAGATATTCAGCATGCTTTCTTCATGAGCTCGACGGGGTGCAAGAGACAATGGCTGGCTTGAACAAAGAAAAAATACAGTGCATATTGTGTTTTGGCAAGAAAACCTCACCCCCATGTCAAATTGTCCATGTGTCCGACAGAAGGGCCACAGTGAACGTTTAAATGTAAAAAATATGCTTGAGGAAGTGACAGCTAGGTGAGCAGTAGATGATGTCACGCTCCCTCTGTCAGCGTAATCCAATTGTCTCTTTACTTTTTGAGCTCGAGACAAATGACACAGGCCTTAATGTATATCAGTCTTTCACGTTGAACTGTCAATATGAGATTCTCGAGGCAAAAGAAACCAAAAACAGGACAGCCACTGGGTCAGCCAAGCTTTAGGGTGTTAAGGGTGTTGACAAATACCAATTAATTTTGATTCAGAATATCATCACTCCCCTCAATCTATTCCTCAAGGAGATGAGATCTTTTTTGTTTTGTTCGTTGAGTTGCAAATTCATCATTAGTGGTTCACAGTGCAGGGCATATGTTTTAATGACGTGCGTATTGATCATGCTGAAACCAGCAAGAAACTAATTTCTCAAAGCACATCCAGTTAATAAATCTCAGTGTGGTGTGAACATGACAAACTAGTGGCAGCTAATGGAAACCCAGAAGCCATCTTTCATTATTCACCAGTAATTAAGGTAGGAAGTAAATTTTCTACATAAGGATTGCAACTCAAAGGCGCAAACATATGCACATGACAGATGTCATGATGACAAATAAGATGACAGAGTTCCATCAAGCCCATCTGTCACTGGGGAGATGACTGAGCTTGTCTGTGTAGTTGTGTATATCAACAAAAATAAGTAAGTATACTGCGACCTTATCATCCTCATTAGGCAGGAAGGGAAGATATATTCTTGCAACAGATTAAAATTAAGATAAAAGGAACCTGGTTCCATGTTTTCTGTTAAAAGTGATTGCAACCATGCCTTCTTCAGCATTGTTTTTTAATCCACCCATCCAACTTCCTCACCGCTTATCCTCATTGGGGTCGCGGGTGTGCTGGAGCCTATCCAAATCTGATCTTCAGGCGAGAGGCAATGCACACCCTGAGCTGTTTAACAGCCAATCGCAGGGCACACGTTGATAAACAAGCATTCACACTCACATTCACACTTAGGGGCAATTTAGTTTTCAATCAACCTACAATGCATGTTTTGGATGTAGGCGGAAACCAAAGTATCCAGAGAAAACCCACACAGGCACTGAGAGAACACACAAACTCCACATAGCTGAAGCCAAGGTTTGAACCCCGGGTCTCAGAACTGTGAAGCAGGATGTGCTCATCAGTCAGACATGGTGCCACCTCGTTTCACTTTGTTGCTCTTGATTCAACCATATTTTTAGGGTCCATTTTATCAAAAGAAGAAAAGACAACTTGCTTTACCCATCTACTGCTATGTGGTCATTTGCATCAGCTTGTGGAACTCTTACACTTAGTGTTGACTACAGGAAAGGACAACTTCAGAGGCTATAATATACGGCCTGTAGTGTCACAGTTACGTGCACTGACTTCACACTCTTGCGTTTGCATCCCATAATATATGCCTAAACCTCAGAGCACGCAGACTGGAACGGTCTAAACTTTGGTCATGTGTCTGTTTAGTTCATTAAGTTTAAATGCAGCAAGGTGATTTGTATGGAAGCTACAACACCATTAACTTTCTCCTCACACTCTCTCTGCTGCCCCTTTTTTGTGCTGCAAACCTATTGAGGTTGCGAGTGACCTATGGTACCATCCACCCATCTCGAAGCAGCACATACACCCAAAACACAGTTCAGGCAGCTTGTTATGCATGTGTGTGTGTGTGTGGGGGGGGGGGGGGAATCAACACAATAGTGCAGAATGCTCTCCAGTGACCCTTGGTCAGTTGCAATTTATGAGCAATTTGATAGTATCATATTAGTAATAGATTTAAGTATGTTGGTGATCTCAACAGTGATCCGTCTGTAAAGCCTGGTCATACTGGAGTCAGAAGGCTGAAAGTAAGGAGGTATCAGGGGGCTGAAGAGGCTTTCTGTCAGATTAAAATTCATTTTGATCTTTCAACGTCATCCACTGCCATTGACGGCTGCTTTCAAGCAGTCTTTCTCAGAGAATACTCCACCAAAGTGGTTCATTTGTCTCTGGTTCAAACCAGATATTCTTCTGCCCCTAACATCCCTAATGCACTGATTTTGCACACTCAAAATGCATGAAAGGTACAACGTGCAGTTATGACCACTAAAAATCAGTATTTTGCAACTTTCTTCCTCAAACTGCGGATGTACGGTTGTTAAAATGTGGGAGTGCAAACCCCTGCCAGGTTTAAATGTTACATTTGAAATAAATGAAAAAAAAAAAAAAAACAAGAGTTGAGTATCTGAATAACTTGTTTAATCACTGAGCTCTTGAAATCCTAATACTTTGAACAGGAGGGGGAATTTCTAACTGACCGTTACAAAAGTTAAAAGTAGGAGTAGCAGTAGAGTTAGAAAGGAATATAGGACAACATTCAACCAGTATTTTTTATTCAGAATTTCAAGTGATAATAATTGAATCATCTTTGTCAAAATATAACATGTGCTTTACTATGTTTTATATTGTGTAATGCAGCACTGTACATGTAAAACTTCATCAGATTCAGTTTTCACGTAAACATATTTCATTTAAAGAGCGACTACATATGCTACATTTAATGATTTTGGTAAATATTAATGGTGTCCATTTAGGGTTGCTGTTGCATAAATCTTGCAGTGCATTAGGTGTTGCACTAATAAAATAAAGTACATTACATCCATCCATCCATTTTCTGAGCCGCCTATCCTCACAGGGGTCATGGGAGTGCTGGAGCCTATCCCATCTGTATCTGATTGGAAAGCACCCTGAACTAGTTGCCAGCCAATTGCAGGGTACATACAAATTAAAGGTGTGTCCTGTACGTAAGCTCCGTGAAACGTGTGCATGTGTAAAAGTGTGAGTGGAGGTTCGCTCATTTGAACAGGAACTTGAGTGACAACTGTTTGAGGATGCAGAGGTAAGAATTCTCCGCCACTTGTGGTAGAAGGTTGAGAATTACCTCAAACAGTACGTAATTGTCACCCTGTTCAGGGGTAAATTAGTATAGTCACCCTAGGTGAACCACTGACTCCAACAGGGAAAAACAAATAGCAAAATAGTTGAAACAGAACATTTGGAAAAAAAAAATGAATGCGTAAGGACTAGAAGTTTGTAGAAAGCCAATGTCCTACTAAAATAAAACATCTAAATTTGTGGATAACACAATATGACTTTGCTGGCCAGCTCAACATACACACAAAAAATATATCTATAGTTAACCTGCAGGATAAAATAAGAGAAACACACACACAAAAAAACCCCAAAACAATAACAAAAAATAACTAATAACCATTCACAGTGACAATCACACCGAGGGGCAATTTAGTGTCCAATTAATGCATGTTTTTGGGATGCGGTAGGAAACCAGAGTGCCTAGAGAAAATCCACACAGGCACGGGGAGAACATACAAACTCCACACAGGCGGGTTGAGATTTTAACCCCAGAACTTCAGAACTGTGAGCCCAACGCTCTAACCAGTCACCCCACTGTGGCCCCTCGCAAGGTACCTATGCTATTATTATTGAAATTGACTGATTTTATGTACACTTTTCCGACAATGTGGGATATCATTTTCCAATTCACAAGTTTAAGAAAGCATTACCAGCATGCTAATGTCAAAAATAATATTCCCCCAAATTTCTTCAGTAGAAAATTAATGTACAGTTACGAGCAGGCTCAATTTGGGACATTTTGATCTATGCATTTTGAAAAAGTATATGACAGATAATAAATCTTCCTCTACTCCCTAAACACTGGCGGATCGTGTTTGCATCGGCGACTTACTGTAGATGTTGCCAGTTTCCGCAGCGGCACTTACTAATATGCAGGCTGGCCTCACTACAAAGCATGATGAAGGCAAACTAATGTTCACACAAGGCGCGCTGCCTGAGGGTGAACGCACAGTGTGAGTCACATCTGATGCTGTCCCCATTACACTAACTGTGGATGTGTTGCCGTGTATTTATTTTCCAGACAAAATTTTGTGTTTGTCTGGTTGTTTGTGTACAAATGTGTAAATGCCTGTGAGACTATGCCAAAAGGAAGGACAAACCTGGTGTCTATTAATGGGATTAGGATTGATTTTCTCTCCCACAGTCATCCTTTCTGTTACTCGCCCACTTCTTTAAATTCCCATTCCATCCATCGTTTTGTCTTGCTCTCGTTTGAACTGTCCTCCTCTTCCATTGCCATTGGAAATGTATTAATTTTTTTAATTCCATCTCATTGCTCGTCCTTCTTTCTCTGCAATTTGGAATGAAATGAGCCCTGCTACAAACCAACTTGGACAAAAACATCCATGTGGACATTTTTTTGCTCACTGCTCAGTACTGAGAATAATAGCTTTGTGACTGATTCTCTCCAAACTTACGGAACCCATCTCCTTTCTACTGTGTACCAAATAGATGCGGATAGCCATTAATTGCGTGCCCGTGAATAAACACTGTTTCGAATAAAGCCATTTTTCAAATTATTTCAAACCAACTAAAGGCTGTGAAATAGCTTCTGAGTCACATTCTCATGTCAATACAATTTCTGAGAACAGCCAAATCCTATATAGATTGTTCACACTTTTTTTTTTTAGTGGTTGAAATGAAACATGCCAGCAAGAAATAGAATTTTTGACTTCTGGCCAAACTGTTCATCAAACTGAGGTTGTCACTTTGTCCAAGGTCTGAGGAAGACTGCTTGTCTGTTGATTAGTTCCATAAGACCATTGCACCATATGGAGCATCACTCAAAAAGCTTTCAATGGACTTTTAAAAGATGGATCTTTAAATACAATAATTGTATGGTACTTTATACCCTTCCGTTCTAATACCTCCCATTACCGCATTTGCACTGCCAAGTTTTGTATATTGTAAGTGTTATGCAGAACTGCCCACGATTATCTTCACACCATCATTTTCACATTACTTGACATTTAAGCTATATTTAAATACGTCGTAACTTCCATTTAAACATGTTGCTTTAATCTTGCTTTTGCACTTTGCGTTATCTACTGAGAAAAAAAAGTGATGTTTCTTGTAACTAGTGTATTCTCTTTGGGTTATTCTTCAGTGCCCTTCTACAAGTTATAGAATTTTGAATTTGTCCCCGTTATCTATCAGATATTGTTTGCTTCACTTTTTAAGAAATCAAGCCCTTTTGAAAGCACCTCTTCAGATTTAGTTTGAGTGCATCATCAATCAACAAAACTCTGACAAAGCATCTGAGTTTTGCCTCACTGCCTGAACTAAATCAATATGAACTCAGTGAATTTAACTAGCAAATATGTCTCTCTAATCTTTTCAATGGATTCATTGGTGGACAGTACTGATTCTCAACTATACTGCTAACCATTTCCTGTGTTTGTGTCATGCAATCTTCTTCTTCTTCTTTCCTTTCGGCTTGTCCCGTTAGGGGGCGCCACAGCGTGTCATCTTTTTCCATCTTAGCCTATCTGCTGCATCTTCCTCTCGAACCCCAACTGCCCTCATGTCTTCCCTCACCACATCCACAAACCTTCTCTTTGGTCTTCCTCTCACTCTTTTGCCTGGCAGCTCCATCCTCAGCACCCTTCCACCAATATACTCATTCTCCCGCCTCTGAACATGTCCAAACCATCAAAGTCTGCTCTCTCGAATCTTGACTCCAAAACATCCAGCTTTGGCTGTCCCTCTAATGAGCTCATTTCTAATCCTATCCAACCTGGTCACTCCAAGCGAGAACCTCAACATCTTCATTTCTGCCACCTCCAGTTCAGATTCCTGTTGTTTCTTCAGTGCCACTGTCTCTAATCCGTACATCATGGCCGGCCTCACCACTGTTTTGTAAACTTTGCCCTTCATCCTAGCAGACACTCTTCTGTCACATAACACACCAGACACCTTTCGCCAGCTGTTCCAACCTGCTTGGACCCGTTTCTTCACTTCCTGACCACACTCTCCATTGCTCTGTATTGTTGACCCCAAGTATTTGAAGTCGTCCACCCTCGCTATCTCTTCTCCCTCTAGACTCACTCTTCCCCCTCCACCTTTTTCATTCACACACATATATTATGTTTTACTTCGGCTAATCTTCATTCCTCTCCTTTCCAGTGCATGTCTCTATCTTCCTAATTGTTCCTCTGCCTGCTCCCTGCTTTCACTGCATATCACAATATCATCTGCGAACATCATGGTCCAAGGCTCCGTCACACCATGACGTTCTGGTCAACGTCCTTTGAACATTTCAATCGTTCTATTTTTCAGCGTTCTCAAATGTGGATGACACATGTGGCGTGTGATTAACGTGTGTCTAACGCACGAAAAGCGTGTCTAACGCACGAAAAGCGTGTAACAGCGACCAAATAAGATACCCCTAAAAATCATTAGCGTGTGCAAACGTGTCATTGGGGCGCGACGAGCGATTTGTCAACGTAAGACGAGTGTGTTGAGTGTGTGACCAATGGGTGAATAACGACAAAAAAAGCATTTTGCTGGCGTGTAATTTTTACAGTGGAAAAGGCACTAAAACGTTGGAAAGTTCATAGTCACTTCAGTTGTTGTCGTGAGTTAGAAGAGTGAACATCGTGCCGCAGAGAAGAAAAAAAGTTAGGGCGTGGACTTCAGCAACTAGCGCTGCTAGTAAGAAAGCTAAGCCTCCTTCATCACGAGCAATGTGTTTGGAGGAAAAACAACAGCAGGAGGAAGAGCACGTCCGTGAAGTCACGCACCATGTGACACCCCCTGGGGACCCTAAACACCTTGCAAACCCCAGTGAGGACGGTCCGACAAAGAGACAAAGGAAGCAGAGAAAAGATTGCAGGATCCTGGACCGGGCTGTTGAGGATAGTCTGGTGGAGTTTTTCCGCAAAAAGGAACTGCTGCTTTCTGGATCTTCAATAGTAGGTGCTCTCTACTGTTGCTTAATATTAAATGGACCTTGCTCTTACAAAGCATCGGTTTACATACCCATATGCATGGAAGTTTGGGAAACGCTCGAATGACGCTCAGTGGACACCAGACGACGTCCGTTTCACTTTGGTTACACGCTGTGTGCGCTAGGGGATTGTTCAGTGGGCGTTGACAGGTTCCCAGTGAGTCGTTCACTGCAAAGCAAATGATTAAGTAACAACCAAGTAAAGCTAGAGTGACTGACTAACGATAGGCAAATGCATGGAACGTTCAGCGAACCTTAGTAAAACGTTCCACGGATGTTCTTGAATGTTCTGCAGCATTTAAAATTAAACGTTGATGAACGCTGGTCTCGGTGAGAACTTTTGTGCATGTTCAAAACTTTTTTCCAGACTGGCATTCTCTGCCGATTCCCAGCGATCATTAACAATCAATCGTGTGGAAACAATGCTACTCTGGAGCTATACCGTCGACCATGGGCGACTACCAACGTTTCCTCAAACGCTATAGGACGCTGGCCAGAACGTCATGGTCTGACAGGGCCATAACCTCACCTGTCAGCCCATTTATTACCACTGCAAACAGGAAGGGTCACAGAGCTGATCCCTGATGCAGTCCCACCTCCACCTTAAATTCTTCTGTCACACCTAAGGAACACCTCACCATTCTTCTGCTGCCATCATACATGTCCTGTACTATTTTAACATACTTCTCTGACACACCAGACTTACGCATGTTGTAGCACAGTTCCTCTCTTGGTACTCTGTCATAGGCTTTCTCTAGGTCTACAAAGACACAATGTAGCTCGTTCTGACCTTCTCTGTACTTTTCCACGAGCATCCTCAAGGCAAATAATGCATCTGTGGTACTCTTTCTAGGCATGAAACCATTCTGTTGCTCGCAGATACTTACTTCTGTCCTGAGTCTAGCCTCCACTACTCTTTCCCATAACTTCATTGTGTGGCTCATCAACTTTATTCCTCTATAATTCCCACAGCTTTGAACATCGCCTTGGTTCTTAAAAATAGGAACTTGAACACTTTTCCTCCATTCTTCAGGCATCTTTTCGCCCGCTAGTATTCTGTTGAATAAGTTGTTCAAAAACTCCACAGCCATCTCTCCAAATTGCTTCCATACCTCCACTAGTATGTCATCAGGACCAACTGCCTTTCCATTTTTCATCCTTTGTAATGCCTTTCTGACTTCCCCCTTACTAATCATTGCCACTTCGTGGTCCTTCGCACTTGCCTCTTCAACTCTTCCTTCTCTCTCATTTTCTTCCTTCATCAACTTCTCAAAGTATTCTTTCCATCGATTTAGCACACTACCGGCACATTTCCATCTCTATCCTTCATCACCCTTACCTGCTGCACATCCTTCCCATCTCTATCCCTCTGTCTGGCCAACCTCTAGAGATCATTTTCTCCTTCTTTCGTGTCCAACCTGGTGTACATGTCTTCATATGCCTCTTGTTTAGCCTTTGCCGCCTCTACCTTTGCCCTACGTTGCATCTCGATGTTCTCTTTTCGCCTCTCTTCAGTCCTGTCAGTGTCCCACTTCTTCTCTAATCTCTTTCCTTGTATGACTCCCTGGATTTTGGGGTTCCACCACCAAGTTTCCTTCTCCCGTTTCCTACCAGAAGACACACCAAGTACTCTCCTGCCTGTCTCTCTGATTACCTTGGCTGTCGTAGTCCAGTTTTCCGGGAGCTTCTGCTGTCCATCGAGAGCCTGTCTCACCTCTTTACGAAAGGCCAGACAACATTCTTCCTTTCTCAGCTTCCACCACATGGTTCTCTGCTCTACCCTTGTCTTCTTAATCTTCCTACCCACCACCAGAGTCATCCTACACACCACCATCCTATGCTGTCGAGGAACACTCTCCCCTACCACTACTTTACAGTCACTAATCTCCTTCAGATTACATCGTCTGCACAAAATATAATCCACTTGTGTTCTTCCACCTCCGCTCTTGTAGGTCACTATATGTTCCTCCCTCTTCTGGAAATAAGTGTTCACTACAGCCATCTTCATTCTTTTTGCAAAGTTCACCACCATCTGTCCCTCAAAGATCCTTTCCTGGATGCCGTACTTACCCATCACTTATTCATCGCCCCTGTTTCCTTTACCAATATGTCCATTACAATCTGCACCAATCACAACTCTATCGCTGTCTGGGATGCTCAGAACTACTTCATCTAGTTCCTTCCAGAATTTCTCTTTCAACTCTAGGTCACATCCTACCTGTGGGGCATAGCCGCTAACCACATTATACATAGCACCCTCGATTTCAAATGTTAGTCTCATCACT
Organism: Syngnathoides biaculeatus; assembly: GCF_019802595.1. NCBI lineage: Eukaryota > Metazoa > Chordata > Actinopteri > Syngnathiformes > Syngnathidae > Syngnathoides > Syngnathoides biaculeatus. The sequence continues at coordinate 9,377,274 of NC_084653.1, read as the reverse complement.
CGATCTGATACTCTTTTCACCTCAAAGACATTTTTAGCCAGCTCTTCCTTTAAAATAACCCCTACTCCATTTCTCTTCCCATCTACTCTGTGGTAGAATAATTCAAACCCTGCTCCTAAACTTCTAGCCTTACTACCTTTCCATCTGCTCTTGGATGCACAGTATATCAACCTTTCTCCTAATCATGTCAACCAACTCCTGAGCTTTTCCTGTCACCGTCCCAACATCCAAAGTCCCTACACTCAGTTGTAGGCTTTGTGCATTCCTTTTTCTTCTGATGACAGATCCGGTTTCCTCCTCTTCTTTGTCTTTGACCCACAGTCCCTGAATTTTCACTGACACCCTGCAGATTAGCAGTGCCAGGGGCGGGCGTTGTTAACCCGGGCCACGACCGATCCGGGATGGGATTTAGATGAACGCTCATATTTGTTTGGGACAATTTTTACGCCGAATGCCCTTCCTGACGCAACCCTCTGCATTTATCCGGGCTTGGGACCGGCCTACAGATTGCGCTGGTTTGTGCCCCTATCGGGCTGCATGGTTTGTGTCATGCAATGATGGTGAAAAACATTACTGCAATGATGAATTGTCTAATTTACCTAGTTTTTTTTTTACAAGTTTGGATGGCTGCCTTAACTTGATAGAGGAGCTGTTTAAACAGACAAATGGAAATTCTTCTGCAGAAAGTTATGCTTTCCATGATGCTGCTGAGGGAGCTGAATAGACCAACAGTATGCAGATCATCAAATTCAATGTCATATCTTATGAAGGACATAATAGACCGCAGACCTCCATCATGGCCGAATTATATTTGGATCCACGACAAAATCTACACCTCACTGATATACACCTCAGAAAGTTTCAGAAAGATGTATTTTGTATTTTTTGGTTTTCGTAAAACCAACATTTAAATTTGGGAAAGTATGTTCAGCATAATCCAGCTAACATGTATTCACACAACCTAATATTTATTATTTACACTGGAGCGCTTATCATCATAATGATCGTGGATGTGCTGAAGTATTTCCCAGCTGAGTTTATGCAACAGATACATATACTTTTTACACTCACATTCATCACTAAGAACAATTTAGTCTTCAATTCACCTAAGAAGCACAATTTGATAATGTGAGAGCAAGCCAGAGAACCTGGAAACCCACCAAGCTACACAGGAAGGCTAGAGCCCAGATTCAAACCCCCAAGCCAGAAGATTGAGGCGGTTACCACTTGCTCACCATATTGCCCACAAATATGCCATTTGTAAAAACTTTTTTAACACTCTTATCACTATAAATATTTTTTTTTTCATCCAATTACTCTATTGGGGGGCACGGTGGGGCAGCTGTAGAGTGTTGGTCTCATAGTTCTTAGGACAGGGGTTCAAATCCCAGCCCCGCCTGTGTGGAGTTTGCATATTCTCTCCGTGCCTGCGTGGGTTCTGTCCGGGCACTCCAGTTTCCTCCCACATCCCAAAGCCATGTGTGGTAGGTTAATTGAAGAATCTAAATTTTCTGTAGGTGTGAATGTAAGTGCAAATGGTTATTAGCTAGGCTCCAGCACACATGTGACCCTAGAAGGGAGAAAATGAATGGATTATTTTGTTGATTATTCCATCCAATATTTGTTTTCAATTGATAAAACCATACCAAAAAAAAAAAAAAAATCATCCAACACATGAAAAAGAGTAATGTTGTATTTACCAACCTTTTTGAAACTGAAAGCTACTTCTTGGCTACTGACTAATGCAAAGCGTTAATAGTTTTATGTACACTTCCAAGGCTGCATCGGGTTCAACTACACAAAAAAAGAACTATTATTTTTGTAGTAGATTAAACTATTATTTCCCCCCAAAAGTTATGATTCAGTTAATGGTTTGGTTTCTAATGTCAGAAGATATAAAATAAAATAAAATAAAATAGTCAACAAAGCACAAATAAATAAATAAATGCTGATCATTGTTTTCTAAAGAGATAGATACATAGATAGATAGATAGATAGATAGATAGATAGATAGATAGATAGATAGATAGATAGATAGATAGATAGATAGTGTTTTTACACTTTAAACCCAATTGCGTATGTTTTGGATTTGTAATATTGTATATAATTAACTGTCAGACACAATGTGGCAACCTAATGAAAACATCGGAAGAGAAACAAATAGCAAATACTGTAAATGACACGGAGTGAGTCTCGTTTTCAAACAAACACACACAGACATAAAAACAAATTACAACTAGAATGAGTGCTAACCAAAATACGAGCCTGTCTGTTTGAAAATCATTTAAATAATGATGAAACGTACCCTTGGTAGAAATCAGGTTTGTTGTTGCGTGCGCCATGCTTGGTTGTCAGAACAAAGAAAACTCACCTAATCAAAAAACATAGTCCAGTGTTTCCTGCATTATCCATGAAATGTGAACCAACGGGAGAATCATCCTCTTGGTCAGCTTGAAAAAGACCCCATTTCCACCCGATTACATGCATGCCAACCTGGAAAAGAACTCCGGGAAAACGTCACAGGGCTTTCAACTCCTCTCATCCACACGTGTAATATTTTCCCTGTCCACTTGAAAACGCCTCATGCAGTATTGATCGCCCATAATAGTCCAGGAAATTGAATTAAAAAACAAAACAAAACAACGCAAAACAGCCCATTTCCTCCTGTGTTTACATCAAGCTCGCTGCTCTTCAAGCACTCTATGTGCTTTCTTTGTTGTCAGTGTCTCATCGTGCAGGACGGGCCAAACCATTCCACCGCAGTAGAGGGGAGTGCAGGAGTTGGGGAGGGGGAGATCCGTTTCGTTACGAGAGCGACGGATGGCCAAATGTTGTTATTGTGCACGATAAAGGTTTGGGGGAGGGTTGGTGGGGAGGGGGAACAAGTGAGTTGAGAGGGTGGGGGTGGGTGTGAGGGGTGGGGGGCAAGTAGGGATGAGTGGGCTCGCACACCACAGAAGATATGGGAGGATGAAAAGAGCAAGTGTTCTGGTTCAGCACCGCGGAGAGTTCCCAACAAAGCAGAGAAACGCTCATAATTATTTGCTTCAACTCAGACAATGGCACCAAATCAAGTTTTTGGAAATAGTTTGTAAAGTCAGCCAGGCCATGACGTCACCATCGCGCAGAATCACACGTCATCTGTAACATAAGGGTTTAGCTCACAGTTTCGTTCTGCAGAAATGAGACAAATGACAGGCTCTTGTAGCTAAAAGCTAATTCAAATACACGATTCGATGAAATATAGCATACATATATATGTACTGTATGTGTATTGTGTTGGATGGCATGCGTTAAGTGATTAAAAATTACAGGTTTACAGGTAGTGTGCTTGTGGCGCCATCTCCAGGAAAACAAATTATCTCTGTTATTATTATTTTTTTAATCACGGATTGGAAAAAAAACAAAAATATTTCTTCATTCATGTTAACATTTTGTTTGCTGTCTGGGTAGTAAAGATAGTCTTACCATTGTTTTGTTGTAACCACCTTGCTTCCGTTATGTAACACTGAGTTCTTGATACACTGAATGATTGTTTTGGACCCAGTTGGTCTACTTTATTGCTTAAATACGTTTTGAAATAAAGTATTTACTCTCATTATCAGGGATATAACCAGTGGTGAAAAGTTACAAAGAACACTATACACTATACTGCACATTTTTCACTTTATATGTACTTGAGTTGGCCCATTATTTTTGGACCTTTTGTTTTTTCATTTTTACGCCATTGCATTTAAAAGGACGTGTCTGTCAAAATAGGCTCGTTCCTTTTTTCTAACCTCCACTGATGATGACACAACATAAAGAAGACAAATAGAGTGTAAGATCAACAAAGGTTTAGAGTTTTAGGACCCATAAGGTATATTTAAAAAACAACAACTAAAAAAAACATACAAACAAAAAAAAAAAGGGGGGGGGGCACAGCAGGACATGGAGGAATGTGCACCATCGAGCATGAACATGGAAAAATATTTATTCATCCATTTTCTTTGTCGCTTATCTTCACGAGGGTCACGGGGAGAGCTGGAGTCTATCCCAGCTGTCAACGTGCAGGAGGCAGGGTACACCCCAAACTGGTTGCCAACCAATCGCAGGGCACATCGAGACAAACAATTAATGTTGCATGTTTTTGGGATGTGGGAGGAAACCGTAGTGCCCGGAGGAAACCCACGCAGGCACGGGGAGAACATGCAAACTCCACACAGGCGGGTCCGGGATTGAACCCAGGACATATTTATGTATATAGAAAACCTAAGTTTCAGTTTTGCTGAACACCGAGGCCTACTACACTTCTGTAATTTTCTGTTGGCCGTGATGGTGGTACTTGGAAAGTAAATTTTTTTCGGGGTGGCATTCTGTGTTGGAAATTTGAGAACACCCGCCACCGCATACTTTGACGGTGTGCTCGGATTGCGCAGGACTACACGTTGCGTGCGCAGCAGCCTCTGTGCCTTTAAGAGCATCTCTGTCAGCTTCCTCCTCCCGTGTCGTGGACGCGCACACTTAACAGCTCAATATTCGAGAATTACAGCCGGGCTGGCTTTGCATCACCCAACGGATACCGCATCATCACCCGACACGCACATATAGAGTACATTCTCCGATTTTAAGTATCATCGGGACATTGATGCATTTTCCTAAACGGTCACCCTAGCGGGCCAACCGTTGTTTTTTGCTCTTATTTCCCACCCGTGCGCGTCCCGAGGCTGATCCAGGCTATAAGATGGCTGAGCTGAATTTGGGGAAGGGGTTGACTGCGGGGAAAGTGGCCAGCAACGTTCAGAAGAAGCTAACGCGAGCCCAAGAGAAGGTAAGAGCTGCTCACTGAACGTGATCAAATGTGACAAATGGGGAGACGCGAGGCCTGCAGAAGCAGCAAAGGAGCAAGTTGCGCATCCCCCCACCGAGGGGCAACGTCGCATCACGACCAACGCACAGCTGGGAGCTGAGATAGAGCACTCGGGGATCCGGTGGTGCACCCGTGCACATCCTTGACTTAGGCAACGTCATTCTGGGGGACAGAGTCAGGAAAATTGAAAGAGAAGAAGAGAGGCCCACTTGTCATCGTGTTTATGTAGCACCTGTCAAGCAAAGATCTTGCCCGTGTTCAAATGTCTTTTACGTCCCACTAAAGTCTGTCACGTTTAATGAAAGCACAATGCCAGACTGAGACTAACGCTGCTTCGTGTGCATATATATGCCCATATAGAGGCCTCGGCAGTTATATGTTAGGGATGTTATGTGTGCATGGCAGAGGGCGCTATCAGTTAAACCTATATGCACCCTATCCATGATCACCACTCATTGGCCAGCGATACAATATTTGGAATGCCGGCAAGAGGTTTTCCTAATATTTTGATGATCTTATATAGCTGAATGAGTACATAAAAGTGTTGTGTTGTAAAGCAATTTTCTCACAGTGGTCGTGTTATTATATATGGCCATCAAATCACCTATTGTCAATGTCAATGTGAAGTAAAATGAGCAGTTCAATTTTCATATTCGTCCTCATTTAAACTTGTACCTAATGCTGTACAAATTTAGGGAGAATTTGCATGCACTTGTAAATATTATCCTTGGAAACACAGGAATTCCTAAAAATCCTATTTTGGACGGTATTTTTGTGACTTGCAGGTTCTGCAGAAGCTCGGAAAAGCAGACGAGACCAAAGATGTTGCTTTCGAGGAGGGAGTCATAAACTTCAACAAGCAATATGTGAGCGACCGGTGAACGATATTATCAGAGCCCTGTTTTCAATTTGTTCGGTGCAAAATGCCACTTAGAAATGTAATTATTTAACAAATGGATGTTGAATGAATGTTGTCTTGAATGTATTATTTTTCAGGCTGAAGGGAGCAAACTCCAACGGGACCTCAGAGCATATCTGGAGGCTGTGAAAGGTGAGACACATTGTTTACAAGATGCACAATTTACAATTGTGCATGTGTTCTAATTATTTCAAATGCGCTTCATGGTGCGTATGTTTTTTTTTTTTTTTTTTTTTTTTTTTTTACAGCCATGCACGAGTCCTCGAAGAATTTGCAAGCATGCCTGGCTGACATGTATGAGCCTGACTGGTATGGCAAGGATGAAGTTGATTCCATTGTGGAGGTTAGACGTCATTTCTTTATTAAGATGTGTGCACTTATTTGGCCACACTGGACAAATGCCAAGCGTTGCTAGTTTACAATTCATTCATGTGTTACATCTCATGAAATTATGTGGGTGTACATAATGGTGTACCTAGCCAATATTAAGTTATAAAGTTTTAATGCTTGGCTGTCGGAATATCTATTAGAGTACCTCGCCTCTTAAACATGACTTTGCACCATATCTGTGGGATGGATTCGCCTGATCAGTCCCCATGAGAGCACAAAATGAGAACAAATGACTGACACATTGGCATGCTTTTACCTTCTCTGAGGTTGTTTTTCCTCAGCTGCAGTGGTGTCTTGAAAGTTAAATTTGAGGCATAAGAGCTGACCAGAGTGGGATGCTTTTTTTTCCTCCCCAATTTCACTAGTGTACTCTTGGTTCATACTGTCAGTTTTAACAATTATGTCAAAAAAATAGAGAAAAGCACAGCTACATATTTGTTCTGTTTTATGTCTGTATGCTCATTCCTCTTCCAGGACTGTGATGTGCTCTGGACTGACTACCATCAAAAGTTGGTTGATCATGCACTCATCTCCATGGATACCTATTTGGGACAGTTTCCTGATATCAAGGTGAGCCGCCATGCTTACATAGACCTCTTACTATGAATTAAAACACAATGTACCTTTTTTCCTATATTGTTGCTCAGGCCCGTATTGCCAAGAGGGACAGAAAATTGGTGGATTACGACAGTGCCAGACACAACTATGCCACCACACATAAGACCAAGAAAAAGGATGGCGGTATTAAAATTACCAAGGTAATGGGAACACATGCAAGAGCAGTGGAAACTACAAAGGATATTCTATTCAAGATTGGTAAAAGAAAATGTGTATTCCCCCATAAACCCCACCCCATTCAAGCCATCCTCTTTGTTAGAGAGGGCAACCCCTGGCTGGGCTCAAGGGATCCTGTCTGCACACAATGTTGCACAGAGTAGCTTATCCAGGAGCCAGGTACACCACACTATTCACGTGGACACTTCAACATGAGTGTTTGAACCTGAACCCTATTGTCTCTTTCAGTCAGAGAGCAAAAAAAAATAAGACAGAAACAATGAATCAACAACAGATTAAAAAAAAATGTTCATTTCAGGCAGAGGAGGAGTTAGAGAGAGCGCAGAAGGTGTTTGAGGAGATCAATATTGACTTGCAAGAGGAGTTACCTTCACTTTGGAACAGGTGAGCTTTAAATGTGCATCAATTTTATTTATTTTATTTTATTTCCTCATATGTTTCAGGTGATCATAAACTGCAAAACAGATAAAAACCTTCCATTGCCCAGAGAAAGATACAAAATAAATTAGACTATACACTGTCAGGAATTTTGGGGCCAATCACTAACAAGCAAGTTTAAAAAAATGATAAGTGATCACAGATCCGATCACCAGTTGGAGTAATGAGTCTATTGAAATGACCGGTTCATTTACTGTATATGCTTGTGGACTTCATCGTTCAAAAAAGATATAGTTACAATAAATAATGTATCTTTGTTCATTTATATATGCCAGTGAGGCATAGTGACAGACAGAAAAAATTGATGGTCTTGTATCAGATGGCAATATGTACATCTAGCAATTAATGGATCTAGCTTTTTTGACATTCTTGGTTGTTGGCATGCTGTGAAATTTTTCATTTGTAAAGTAGGTGCCTTGGCTCCAAAAAGGTTGGAATTCACTGCTTTGGTCACATCAACAGTAAAGCAGCATGTTTACACACAACCACAAGTGCTAGTATTAGCTTGCTAGGCTACTTAACATTTTCTTGTCTGCTTGTGAGCTGTATGGTATTAAAAGTACAGAAACATACCTCAAGCAAGGCTTACAATAATATCCTCCACTTTCCTGAGGACTGGTGAGCACCAAAACACCTTCCCCTCCCCACCCCCAATTTTCTTTTAATACAGTCGACACGACGCACTCTTGCCATCCCCATAGTAACGAGTGTATCCAGTTCAGTTGAAAAGATAAAGCCCAATGATCGTTAATGCATTTGTATCGGAAGGGTTGCATCAGGAAGGGCATCCGGCATAAAAATTGTGCCAAACATATATGTGCGTTCATCTGAGATGACACGCTGTGGCGACCCCTAAAGGGACAAGCAGAAAGAAACTTACTTTTATTGTTGTAGTCTGAAAAAGGAAATTTGTCTGAGAGTCTGAGCTGCACAATTTTTCTCAGAGCTGTTTTCTCTGTCCCATGCCGCCAACATGGTTTTTTTTAAAAAATAATTTTATTGGCCATCTTATGTTTACTGTACAATGTAAAAAACACACAAAAAAAACTAGATAAAATAGTAAAATAAATCATCTTTTGGAGTCAGATATATAAAGTGGATGACAGTGATGTCGAGTAAATGCCTTTCTTGGAGCCAATCATTGACATCATTGATAAGATTGGATTAGACATCAATACCGATCAGCAGATCAGCAAAAATGCCGGTTGGTAAGATCAGGCAGATAAAATCTGTTAAGTCTAAAATAAATATTCTTAGATTCTCTGACCAATAATCAAAATGATGACCATTTTTCAATGTAATAATTTTATATTGCTGTAGGACAAAAATACAATTTATTTTGCTTGACAAAGTGAAAACTCGAGTGCACATTTTGCATTATTGTGTGGGTGTTCAAAAGACAAAAAAATATAATAAGTACTTACCTTTTAAATGTCATCAAGTCAATGCTCAGAAATGTCTAGGAGTGATCTAAAGAAAAATAATAAATTATCTGTCTTTTTCCCGATTTTCCTCTGTTTTGCAGTCGTGTTGGATTTTATGTCAGCACCTTCCAGAGTTTGGCTGGTTTTGAGGAAAAGTTTCACAAAGAAATTAGCCGGGTGAGTTTCATACACATATTCATTAAAATTAACATAGTGGGGCACACCACATAATCAATAGGGGCAATCATTCCTGATCTTACATATATATGTTTTCTTTTTAGATGCTGGGCTACCATGTTGTCAAGTTCTCCCGTATGTGACCACATATAATCCTGTAGGGTGAGGGTTTAGTCACCAGCCGTTAGAGGCTTTGGTGCTCCAGAGTAAATCAAAATATGCAATACGATATTTTTCTTCCTGAGCTGTTACACTTACTGCGGCCTCTGGAATGCTGATGAAGTAACGTGTTAAAGACTTTGGCAGAATATGTGCTCAGAGAAGAGATGGGTTGGAACCTCCACCCAAATCGTATGAATTTCCAGAAGGTGTGGAAATGACAAAATTAGGTGGACAGCCGAATTTGTGCAATCAGAAAAGTGCAGAGCTGTGTGCCCTTCCTAACTTAAGAATATGGGAGAACATTACTGAATTGCTTATGGGCTTGATTAGACTTTTTAATTCCTCCCAAATGTTAAATAATTTTCTTACCGAAATATTTTAGACAACTAAATGCTTCCAGCTTTGTGAGGACAATTTGGGGAAGCCCCTTTTCTGTTCTAGCATGACTCAAAGCAAGGTCCTTAATAGCTTGTTGAAAGGTTTCGTGAATGATGATGTGTCCCAATACATTTGCTCATCTATTGTTGTTCTGTGTATACTGTTGGATCTCCTCTATTTTGTTAAATAGTCAATGAATATGTAAACATGACGGAATTGTTCTAGTGCGAGAATCTAACATCTGATGCTTTTTTTCCCCCTTGTCCGACAGTTGGATCAGGATTTATATGATGTTTTGGAGAAACTTGAAGAGACAGACACCAGCAGGTTAGTGAGCAACGTGTTCGTAGTTTGTTACATCTCATTTTAAACTCATCCATGTGTTTCCTTCCAAATGCCTTATAGTGACATGATACAAGTACTGTAGCGTAATGGCTTTATATGTGAGGGTTTTGGCCGTATTTTCAATCATGGAATGGGTGAGGGGGTTTCGCAGTCCCTTTATCTATTTTTAAAAAATCATTCAATGTTCAACGTTCACCTCTTTAATTGAACTAAAACAGAGCATTTCACAAACATGCTACAATGACACATAGATCCAAATGACCACCCTTGAACTCCGTTGCAGAAAGACAGGTAACCGCAGCGCCTTATCGTCTGGAGCAAATAGGAGGTAATCAGCAAGGACTGTGATACACGGCGATACAGCTGTTGGTCTGTCTGTCCAAGCGTCTGTCTGTCAGTCAGATTGCAGATTTGCGAGCATACACGGTGCTTGGTTGTGCGAGTGGGCTCGCAGATGCTGTCTGGAAAGTACAACGTGCTCTCAGAGCTGCAGATATGAACGAGATGGGCAAACCATGTATGCTTTAATGCTTGCACCCGGCCAAAGTGTTCCATAATTCATTCTAATCTTCAAATGTGTAAAATCTCCTTCAAATTCCAGTTTGCTGGGGAGTATGAAGGACAATTGCTGTGTGTACTATAAAATGTCCAGTTAATAATGGTTTAATTTTAAGATTAAGTTTAAACAGTTTCCTAGGTTAGCAATATTTAGTGGAGACACCTAAAAAATATATTGATTCAATTCAAGACCTGCATCAAAAATTCTGCCATTTGCAAAGATGATATCAAGAAACCAAAGACCATCCTCCTCAGCAGAAAGTGTCCTGCTAATGTATGGATGCCCATAGACAGATCTCTTCATAATTTGCCTTATGTATAATAAGACTTTGCACAAAGGAGGTTTGTCTGTTCCAATGAGGTTTGGAAAGAGGTACAGTATTTTTGATACAGCTCTTTTATGGCATCTCATAGGACTGGCCTGGCATACCTCATGTTGTAGCCACAGTGTTTTTGTCTATCTCTTGAAATATCATCAGTTCTGAGGCTTCTGTCAGCGTCTATGTTGCGTACAACTAATGGCGCCACTACTACGGCTCTCTTGTGAGGATGACCCGAAGCACCGTCACAGCCTGCTTGCATGGGATGCCACCGGGATTTAGAAGGAAGGAACGGAGCCTCACTTTTCTTGCATGACACCTCTGCATGATTTGATACTTTTCAACAGCCCCTTTCTTTGCTCGCCTCATACATTATGCGAAATCACTCTGAGTAATCGAGATTTTTTTTCCACGCTTTCTATCTCTCATTAACCCAGTGGCATCGATGAGTCCAACCATACTCTCAAACCAGGAGGACCGCCGCCAATTCCAAAATCCCCATCCAAGGTTGATGCTTATCTTGTATTTCCCATTGTGTTGAAAAATGTATCCAATGTTTTAATCATTTATGTTATTGTTGTAGCTCAAACCAGCAGTGCCTCCTCCACCCAAGGTGACCCCATCCAAAGAGATGAAAACAGAAAATATCATCAAGCTGTTTGATTCTGCAGCAACTCCTGATATTAGTGTCACCTCCCCTACAGAGGTTAGTGGGTAATATCTTGTGTCCACAAACAGTGGAATAAACTTAAATTTGTAGATGCTGTTGCCTCTACCCTTTTCACTTTCTTTTCAAGCCCAAAATATGAAGCTGTTGTCAGGGTGATTTATATCTATGAGTTCCGAGTCACCCTTTCCTGCCACCCTTTATTTACGGTAGCTGAGAACACCAGGATTCTACTTGTATGTCTCGCTAGTTGACGAAAGTGCAGAAGTAATACTACAAAAAGATGAGTTTTCCTTTATATCAGTTTGTCATTGTGTTCTGCTTCCCTTTCGTGTGGGTCTGCTGCTTGTGAGAAATTAATTAACTGGATGAATGGCATGCAGCTTACACAATGTAGCTTTTTTCTTTTTTTTAATTTTGCTGGCCTCACCATCAGGGACATCTCAGTCTGTACAAAGATAATATTGTTTTGCAGAGCGATAATGATAAATCAACATGGTAATCAACAGTAAGCCTCATGCTGCAATTTGTAAATTCATTTAAAGTAGATATAGACATATATACAATGTGACTCTGAGGGACATTTACACAGACAGGAAATGTTTTGTCATTTACTGTATGTATATTGCTTATGGATATTTCTGTACAGCTATGTCTAACTGGTAATACCCTTTTTCGATTTTGGATTTGCACAATAAAATTTTTCTCTCTTCTTGCTTTAGAATAACAAAACAAAACAGCCGACCTAAAAACTAGAATACCTTTGCAAAGTATTTTTTCTCATACTGTTACTTCCTCTGCCCCCACAGCCAGCAAACTGGGACTCCTGGGTAAGATAAACAAAAAAACACAGAAGTACATTATCAATGTAATAAAGAAAAACAAGAAGTAATTCTGATCACTATCATTATTTATACACCATTGTGTTGTTGTGTCATATTGCCACTATATCAACGTCAATCTCTGCAATATTTCTTTAATAGCAGCTTTATATTGTTTCTTAACAAATAACTGCACGAATATTTCAACTGACCCTAATCAATTTTTGCATTGTCTTCATGTGTGCAGTGTTTGGTGTCCTTGGACTAAAAAATGTTTACATAGCACAAATAGAATTTGGAAAAAAGCTTTAGTCAATTCATTTTAAAAAATACACGTTATTGAAGTAAATTAGTGCCACCAGGATTTGAATTTGAAATGCCACACAAAACAGGATTTGAATTTGAACTGAAAGATTTTTTAACATTTTCAATAGTTACTACAATTCGCTGTCTAAAATCCCCCACCTGTGCCACCAGGCAGGGTTACTTCAGGTCAGAACCAAACAGCCAGCCAATTCAGTTACGCTTTCTTAGTATGTGACATCACGTGACTAAGAGAGCGTAACTGTGATTGGCTGAGTGTTCGGTGGCAGCACAGACGGTGAATTTTAGACAGCGAATTGTAGCAAGTATTGAAAATGTGATCACTTTACATTTCAAATTCAAATCCTGGTGGCACTAATTTACTTCCATACATGTTAATTTCAAGATTCATGTAATACACTAAACATGCACAATAGATTCCAAAACCTACCCTTCCTCAGCATTTTAAGTATTAAGTGTGCCATCCACGTCATTGTTGGAAGTGAATTGACCTCCGTTTTTAGTTGCTACACGTATCCCTGTTGGTTACAGTGCCAGATCATGTCTACATGCCATCTAACACACAGGGAACCCGCGCAATTGAGTGAAGTTGCTCATCTTTAGCTTCATGAAGGCTTCTGGAAGGGTCTGAAAAAACAAAACAAAAATTGGGCAACTTCACAGTCTCGCTTGCATGACGGGATCCTTGAACTAACCTTTTTCGTTGATCACTGTAAGACAGACGTGTCTCCAAAACAAGCAATTCCAGCTTGAGGCGGACACCAAAACCTCCCAACGGAATGACACTTCTGCTCTTACAAAGCTCTCACCTAACCCTACCTCTGCCATGTTGCCATCGCTGTGTGATTAGAAGCCATTCTTGCCGAATAAACACAGAAGAACTCCCATCGATCTTCTGATGGAAAAGCTTCATTTATACCCTCCTGTTTTTTTATGCATTATTCTTGTTTTAATCAAATGTTCCCAGTGAAGCCTTACTTTCCTTTTGTCTTTATTACTACATGATGATGATGGATTATTGCTAGTGTTCATGTCAGTTTTACTTTGAAATTTGGAAAAGACATTATGTTAAAGTGATACTTTTTAACGAACCTAAAATACTCACCTTTATTTTAACACTCTTCGATCGAGCTGTGATTTGTAACTGATAGCCTTTGCTTTTGAACAGATGATTGTTAGACATTTCACTTTTAGGGAAGTATTTTTCCCACAATCAGGGTAATCCAATGTCGGTTTGCTTTTAATTAAACTTTTCAATTATCCACACCAGTGATTCTTTTAGTTTGGTATATGGGAATGCTCCCCCAAATAATAATAATGTTACTGCAGACTGAACTTTTTTTTTCTTTTTAAATACTAGTGCATTCACTGTACTTTTAAGGACAATATACTTGCATTAAAATGTCTTATAAATGTTCACTTTGAAGCATTTATATCGATACAAATTGGCTAAGTTTTACGTCAAATCCATTTTCAATTGAATCATCTGTATTTCTTATGTAATTTCTCTGCAGTGTTGTTTAAATTGTGCAGAATGTTACAATTACATTTTAAAATAATATTAAACCTACTTTATAAGTTTTAAAAAAATCATCTTTTTTCTTGATGAACACTATGCACGTGGCTATATTTTAATGTTAATCATTATTTTGGTACTTGGAGAGGTAATCATATTTTTATGTGGTACTTGGATGAAAAAAAAAAATCCGAGAAAGACTTTTCTAAACTAATGAAATGGCAGCCTATATGTGCAGTTGTGCTGCTTCCCTAAAAGTGAAATGTCTCATTGAATGAAAAAAAAAAAATGCAATTTCTCAGGGTCAATCCCTATTAGCTGCAGTGAAGAAAATAAGTATTTGAACACCCTGCTATATTGCAAGGTTACTTAGAAATCATGGAGGGGTCTGAAATTTTCATCTTAGGTACATGTCCATTGTGAGAGAGATAATCTAAAAAGAAAAATCCAGAAATCACAATGTATGATTTTTTAACGATATATATGTGTGATAAATCTGCAAATATGTATGTGAACATCTATCTATCAGCTAGAATTTGACCCTCAAAGACTTGTTAGTCCACCTTTAAAAGTCCACCACCACTCCATGTATTATCCTGAATCAGATGCACCTGTGTGACGTTGTAAGCTGCACAAAGACACCTGTCCACCCCATACAATCAGGAAGACTCAAACTTGTAACATGGCCAAGACCAAAGAGCTGTCCAAAGACACTCGAGACAAAATTGTACAACTCCTCACGGCTGGAAAGGGCTACAGAGAAATTGCCCAGCAGCTTGGTGAAAAAAGGTCCACTGTTGGACTGATTATTAGAAAATGGAAGAAGCTACAACATGACAGTCAATTTCAATCGGAGTGGAGCCCCATGCAAGATATCCCCCCGTGGGGTCTCAATGATCCTTAGCAAGGTGAGGAATCAGCCCAGGACTACACGACAGGACTTGGTCAATGACCTGAAAAAAGCTGGGACCACGTTTCCAAGGTGATTGTTGGTAATACACTAACACGTCATGGTTTGAAATCATGCATGGCACGGAAGGTTACCCTGCTTAACCAGCACATGTCAAGGCCCGCCTTATGTTTGCCAATGACCATTTGGATGGTACAGACGACTCATGGGAGAACGTTTTGTGGTCAGATGAGACCAAAATGGAACTTTTTTGTCATAATTAAAGATGAATGATGAGTTCCATCCCAACAACACCATCCCTACTGTGAAGCATGGGGGTGGTAGCATCATGATTTGTGGTGTTTTTCTGCACATGGGACAGGACCACTGCACTGTATTAAGGAGAGGATGACCGCGGCCATGTATTGTGAGATTTTGGGGAACAACCTCTTTCCACCAGTCAGGTCATTGAAGATGTGTCGTGGCCGGGTCTTTCAACTTGACATTGACCTGAAGCACACAGCCTTGAAAACCAAGGGCTTGCTCCGTAAAAAGCATATCAAGGTTCTGGCGTGGCTTAGTCAGTCTCCAGATCCAAACCCAATAGAAAATCTTTGGAGGGAGCTGGAACTCTGCGTTTCTCAGCGACAGCCCAGAAACCAGTCTGATCTAGAGAAGATTTGTGTGGAGGAGTGGGTCAAAATATCTCCTGCAGTGTGTGCAAACCTGGTGAACAACTACAGCAAACGTCTGACCTCTGTAATTGCAAACAAAGGTTACTGTACCAAATATTAACATTGGTTTTCTCAGGTGTTCAAATACTTATTTATTATACTTGTATCACACAAATAAATTGTTAAAAAAATCATACATTGTGATTTCTGGATTTTTCTTTTTATCTCTCTCACAGTGGACATGCACCTGCGGTGAAAATTTCAGACCCCTCCATGATTTCTAAGTGGGAGAACTTGCAATATAGCAGGGTGTTCAAATACCAATTTTCTTCACTGTATAGCACAAAAAGCCCATACCCTGCAAATTGAAAGTCTGAATAGTTGACTATATCTTCCCTCAAAACTTGATTAACTGTCCCTCAAAAGATTTACCAACCTACTGATGAGGTCAAATGTGTCCTATGAACTCTGACCCCTTGAAACCTAACCCCTGCCCCTCAGCCAGAGGACAGCGATGCCCAAGAAGAGCCCACCAAGATGCACTATGACCCCGTGGCTGCTGCTGCGGAGGCCTGGGGGGATGATGATACACCGCCTGCCCACTATGACCCCATAGCTGCTGCCACAGAGGGCTGGGGGGACGACGGTACCCAAGCGGTTCCCTATGATGCAAACGAGGATTGGGGGGATGATGAAAGCCAGCCGGCTTATGAGGAACCCGCGGCTGATGCCCAGGAGGGTCCGGTCGAGGACGAGACCCAGCCGGACACAGAGGACGCCGCGAGTCCTGCTGAGGCGTCTGTAGACACCTATGAAGAGGAAGCTCCTCCTAATGCTGCTCATGAAGAGGATCAGGTAACCAAGAAGATGCATCAGGATAAAATGAATGGATGCATCGGCTCTTGAGGAGGTTTGAACTTGATAGACAAAATAGATTCTGAATGATGGGTCTGAAAGAAGGTGATGCATCTGGACCAACAGAATGGATGCATCAAGTATTTCTCTCAGGGCAAGTTGTGGATCTTAATTCATCAGAAAAAGGTCTAGAGATGTTTTCAGTCCACATAACTTAAGTGGTGCTCTAATATCTGCACTATTTATTCAACATTAATGCCTGTATTGCCATATCACTGCTTTTGTTGTTGTTTGTCTTGTATTGTCAATCTCACTCCCTCTCAGTTATTTATCATTTTGAATCATCTACCATGTGTGCCTCATCTCTCTATTCATGTATTTGTGGTCTCAGGGTGAGTCTGAAACAACTCCAGAAGCACCTCCCGAAGCAGAAACAGCGGAAGCAGAAGAAGAAACAATAACCGATAAGGTGAGTACAAGCAGAAAAATACTACTACAATAAAAACTAAGAATATAGTTACTAAAGAAATCGCTTTTACATGAAAAGAAATGCCTTGTGAGCAGTATAAATGAAATAGGGACTCAAATGTTTTTGAATACACTGGTCGTCTTCAGTTGCAAATATATGAAGAATATACTGTAGTAAAACTGGATATGAAGTCTTGGTGGGTCAGGACTGTAACCACAGGTGGTCTGAGAGGTCAGGAGCCAGTGGAGTCTGTTGACAGCACACATAGTGACCACAGATCCATTTCCAACCCATTTTTTTGTATTGTATGTGATTGAATTTTACTGGATTATCTAAAATGTTGAAGGTAGACAGGGTCCGGTCGGTCCATGCAACTAGGAAGCTTCAATCTGAGAATTATTTACTGGAATACAGTCCAAATGTATGGACTACAATGAGAAAAAAAAAAAGAGTTCAATTTTGACTGTTTCAGAGAGTTATCTATTTGTAATCATGTTTATTATTCATGTAGAAAAGTACTCCATGCTATCTAACAGCTCTTATGTTTCGCATTCTGGCTACTTCCTTTCAAAGCATCTATCAAGGTTGCAATGTTTTTATGATTATTCTTGAAGTGCACTCTCCTCTGAAAAAAAATACAAAACATCACGATGTGTCATCCTGTCCAGACACCTGCAGAAAATGAAGAACCCATAGAAGTAAAGGCGGAGTCTCCTGATATGCCACCTGGTTTCCTGTTTAAAGTATGACCTAACCCTAAATGAGAGCATTTCAGATGAGTGAAACGTTCCTATAACCTCTTCATTTTGTCTCTCTGCTAATGTGCGGCAAAGGTCAAAGTGATGCATGATTATGCAGCAAACGACACGGATGAACTCGAAATGAGGGCAGGCGACGTGGTGCTAGTAACGACCTTCGATAACCCAGATGAACAGGTACATGCTCACACATATGCGAGTGGGGTTGAGTCACAAAGATAATAAGTCAAGTCATGTCTGGACTTGTCTCTGTGTGTGTTTTAGGATGACGGTTGGCTGATGGGATTAAAAGAGGATGACTGGAAGCAGAAAAAAGAAAAAGCCACCAAAGGAGTATTCCCTGAGAACTTCACCCAGAGGCTGTGAAAGTTTCATTGTCACGCTGACTTTTTTCCCCTCTTCATCCCATTTCTTCTATCATCACCACTCCCTGTCCTATTCTTGCCCTGTCTAATGACTTGGACTTTGACCATAGACACACTGCTGAAATCACAGTTCAACGACTGTGGAATCGGAACAAAAACCGGTTATAGAAATGACAGCGACTCTAAGAGGCTAGTGTGCTGTCATTGACTGGACTGATTAGTGAATCCTGATCAGTGGAGATGTGGCCCCCTCTGTAACGGCTACCCGTAACTCACTTGTTACATTTCAATATAAATCACCTCTCATGTTCAACTCGATAAAACAAAGAAAACATAGTCAGCTGGTTTATGAAAGAAAAATCTGGTTGGGTCTGTTTTTTGTCACATGTAGCAAGTGATTTCTAAATTTTCAGGGAAGGTGAGGTGGAAAGATCAGGTGTTAATTATTTTTGCTTACTGATCAGAAATCATGCGATTGGCTGGTGACTAGTCCAGGGTGTAAGCCCAAAGAAAGCTGGGATAGGCTCCGGCACATTCGCGACCCTTTACGAAGATGAATGAATGATCAGAAGTCAGTGTAGTTAGTCCTGGACAGCTGTAAACAATCATTTACATCTTAATTCCTTATTCCTACTCACTATGGGACCCCGGTTGTTGTATTAATTTCTTTTACATGGTGATAAAAGTGGTTTCACAGTGTTGTTGTTATTATGCATTAAACTACCACCACAACAGCAGTATATCCAGTACAAAGTCAGTCACTTTGGAAATGTCTTCTTTTTCCAAATATGCATAAGTCAGGCTTGCCCCGAAGCTTTCCAGCAAACGGCACCAACGAAAAGTTGCTACTGGTACTAAAATAGGTGGGCAGACCTAATCACACTCTAATCAAACATGTTCTAACTGAGCCAGCTTCATTCACTTTGAAAAATCCGTGCTGAGATCAGCTCCTTCTAATTACATCCAAACGACTTTGGTCACAAATGCAAATGTTTCCAAATATGCACCAGAGCTACTTATTTTATTTTTGTATGCTGCAAAGCTATGATGACACTATCGCCTATAGTGGTCGACATATTTGCCAACTGAGGATGCTACAGAGCATTTTGTATTTATTTCGGGTTCTCCGCTCTTAAATAGTCAAGACATTCAGACTTAACATAGATTCACATTTGTTACCATTGTATTCAAGTTATATGAGGTGTGTGTGTGTGTGTGTGTGTGTGTGTGTGTGTGATTGTATGTGTGCCTGAGAGATAAAATTATTTATTTATTGGCTAATGTTATGGGACAAACTCCTGGAAGGAATGTGTTTGTTTCACAGGGAGCTTTTCAGACAAGACAAACGTATTGGCTCTGGCTGGTATTACAGGTTCCAGATGTTATTGTGCATTTGTTGTGTATAAGTGTAATTTTGCCAAGTGATGACAGCTACATATTCTATGAAGACATTCATATCTGTACGTGAGTTAATGTGAGCATGCTGACTTCCCCTGTGTTGTTGCGTGAAAAACTTTTATTTAAGGCAATGCTACTGGGATTACATTTGAGGTAATTTTTGTGCCCACTAAAAGTTTTGTTTATTAATTTATTTTTTTATAAGGGGGCTTTCGAGCCGATTTATATTGGATGTTTACACACTGCCCCCTTCCCTTGTTGTTTTCCATCAACCTTGCCTCAAAATGTTGCCAGTGTATTGTGGTCCAAAGAGATTAAATTGTGATTATATGGAGGAAAGGCATAGAGAGACTGACTTTTTTTTTTTTTTAATTAATGCTCAGTTGTTCGACCACTTGAGGTTTGCCCCATTTCCCATGTGTAATTTACAGTCACATGTGAGAACAATGGCTCCAAAGCCAGCAGATTTTTGTTCTTCAATTTATTTTTCCTCAGTCTGGTTCTCTATAATGCAAGTCTCCTGTGATCACTTTTGGGATAAAACAGTTATCTTCCTCACCTAGTCGACCAATATTAAAATACAAATAAAAAAGACTTCAACCTTCCATCACTTTTGACTTTCTTTGTTTTTTATTTGAAGCAAGCTTTGATTTGGAACACCCCCTGCTGGTCCTACAATATATAATGCAATAAATATATATGCAATGATCACTGCCACCAGCAGGACGTACTCTGGCTAAAAGTACAGAATGTAAAAGAAGAAGAAAACAATCTGAAAATAGCTGTCCGTGGTACTGAAATCCTGACGCTACTTCATGCTAATTTAGGTTATCATCACCTGCTTATATTCTTCCCACTGGGCCCTCCACTCCCTGAGAAGGATTGCGTCAGGAAGGGCATTTGGCGTAAAAATTGTGCCAAACAAATATGTGCGTTCATCTGAGATGACACGCTGTGGCGACCCCGAAAGGGACAAGCCGAAAGAAACTTATCACCTGCTTACATCCAAACCCATTGCGTCACTTAAAGGGTAAAAAAAAAATACGTGTGTGAGATAGCTGTCTTAATTCATGAAGTGATTGCTCGTGATTTCCATCATGTTTACCTCAAAGCTATATTAAGCTAGTAAAGAAAACACCTTCTTGTTTGTAAGAAAAAACAACTTTATGTTAAACATATAAAATGAATGCACAGCGTTGCCCAGAAAGACATTTACATTAATATTCTTAAAAATAGATTTTTAAATAATTTCTCATGAAACATCTTAATATACATATTTGACAAATCTTTTGAGTATTGGTGTATACGTAACATACCATAGTGCCAATGTTTGTTTCTTCACAAAGCATTTGCATCAAAAGCAAGTTCGGACAATGTACTTCATTTTGTATTTGGATTTTATGCATGGTCGCTGGAAATGAGGTTTGGAATCTATCGAGGGAATAAAAATGGTCATGCAAAAGCAATTCCTTAAACACAGTAAGCTACAGAAGATGATAACTGCTACATAGCATTATATATAAACAGTAGTTTAAATCAGCCTGAGTCAAGTGTATGTTATTTTTAGATACTAATAACCAGAAAACTGAAGATTATAACAATAAACATTTTTCAAATACAGTTCTTTTTAAATAAAACAGCTGCTACAAACCTGATATGAAGAAGATGCATTAATGAACTATATGATGACTTGCATCAGTGCCAGATATTCCCTGATATTGGACAGATAGAATACCCCATAGGGATGCATACAAGAACATGCCCCCGTCATGCTGCGCCAAAATCAATGAACATTCCATGGGACCGACTTACAAAGAACACATATTTTTAATAACGTTACAAGAATATTTTAGCAAAACGGCCTCAACGATGAGGGTGACAGCAGACCCAGTGACTATTTCTTATGGACAGAACCAACTATGAGTACTCCAAATGTATCAGAACAATTATTTAAGAAACCATTACTGTAAACAGCCCATCATCCATCCGATGCAATATTTAGATTCTTCACAGGAATCACAGGTCAAAGATCACTGGAACACCCCATGGCCATGTGCTCAGCCCCTGGCGGTTTACATTGAGAATGACAATTCAGAGCCACACAATTACATCTGTAAATGATGCAATAGTTGTTGAATAGCACACGTATGTATGCAATAGACCAGCATTAAAGTATGATATTATTATGGAAATGTAATTCACTTATGATCGGTTCAGTGTTTGAACAGTAAAAGTTATTTTTGGTTTCTACCCGGCCAGAATATTTAAGTGTGCTCATGTGAAAGTTAAGTCATACTTGACATCACATCGTCGTATAATGTTGTTGCAAAGGGTATGAGATTAAATCCTTACTGTCATAAATCATGTCATTGTTTCAAATTAATTAAGTTTTATTAAACTACCTGCTAGCTTGTTTAACATTTGAACATATTTTTACGTCACATTTTTTAAACAATTTTCCATCCAAAATATTACTTAACATTACTGTGCCTGGTTTGCAGCCAAGGCAAAATCAAAGTAAACTCAACACATAGTGAAAAATGTCCAAATAAACATAGTCAATATCCATCCATTTTCTTTTGCCGCTTATCCTCACAAGGGTCGCGGGGAGTGTTGAAGCCTATCTCAGCTGTCAACGGGGAGGCGGGGTACACCCTGAACTGGTTGCCAGACAATCGCAGGGCACATCGACAAAAACAGCCGCACTCACAGTCACAACAAGGGGCAATTTAGAGTGTCCAATTAATGTTGCATGTTTTTGGGATGTGGGAGGAAACCAGAGTGCCCAGAGAAAACCCACACATGTATGGGAAGAACATGCAAACTCCACACAGGGAGGGTGGGATTGAACCCGGGTCCTCAGAACTGTGAAGTCACTACTTGCTAGCTGCGCCACCGTGCCGCCCTATAGTCAATATATTTTTTGTAATTATTATTTTGAAAAAAATGCATTAGCGATTGAGGAATATGAATCAGTAAACTTTGTGTGTAATTACTTTCATTTCATTACTAAACTGCTTATAGAAATATTTACAGACATTATAGACTTTTAAATGCTCTCTCATCTATTCGGTTCCACTACTTTGTTTGTCTTTTTCTTTCATCCTCTCAAATTCTTCTGTACTTACCCTGGAGTTCTAACAAGCTGTACCAAAATTAATTAACTTTTACTTATAGTATCAGTAGAGCCTGAGAACTAGCCCGGGAATGCCCGATCTCTTTTGATATCGGAAGCTAAGCAGCGTCAGTCCTGATAGTACTTTGATGTGAGACCACCTAGGTATACCAGGTACTTCGGTTGGTTAGTGGGGCAATCACCTGCTCCTGTAAATGCTATGGATTACAGAAACCGCAATTGCGGCCTAACATGGGGCATGGCACTGGCAGCTCAGGAAAAAAAAAAAAAAAAAACAGAACAAAAACGGAACCGTACGTTTCATCTTGCAGACTAAAACAGTACAAATGAAGAATTTAACTGTTGACTGTCCTCTTCTATTAATATGCCACAAAAACATGATTTTGAATGGTAAGGTGCTCTAAGGTGAAACTGAATTATGAGAAAAAATAAAAAAAGAAGGAGAATGGTATTGGGAATAATAGCGTAGGCTTTTGAAGTGCATTTTGGGGACTTTTCTTGTATACCCACTCACAATAACATTATGAGGTCAGCGAACACAGCTGAGAAAGGTTTTGTCCTACAGTTTGAGTTCTAGTTCATCCCTACAGTCCCTGATCAGGGTGAGATGACGAAAATCTAATTCTTCCAAGTCAAACTCAACCAAACAGACCTTTGCAGATCTTTTTTTTGTGTGCACTGGGCTACAGTCATGGTGGTCCACAATTGAACTGCTCTACATGAATATTACGTAGTTTCTCATACGTTACAACACTTTTGTGCATATAATGTGTGACTGATAACCAAGTGCTTACTAATATATAGTTTACTGGCACACCTGAGTCTCAATAAAGCATTGAAAGTAACATTACTAAATGCTCATATGCAAAAAACAAATGAAATTGGAATTAATTTTCTCTGTTTGTATCTTACAGCATAGAGACAAGTGGAGTGAGTAAAACAACACATCTATGGTATAAAACTGCCCCCCCCTACACTTTGGTGGAAAGCTTTTTTTCTGTGGTTTGGGGTTCTTAAATACTTATATTTAAGATGACTTGAATATATTCTTTCTTCTGTCAAAGTCCTCGCTCAGGTCCCAAAGGGTGAAAGTGTTTGGGGTCCAGGAGCATTTCCCCAACCCTCTGCAGAAGCCAAGGGTACCAGTGCACTCCATCAGTTTGTTGTTGTGCAGGACCCATTACGGTGTGGACAAAACGCAGTGGGGCTACCGCCCAATGGGCTAGATGATGGTTGTCCACGGCAGCGTAACATGATGCTAAAACACTGTTCACTACTATAGACCCGTGCTGGGTCAGTGGGGCATACAACCCAGTGCTCTGCCTCTCCTCTACAAAAGTGACGACAGCTTGAGACGTCTCATTTCCTTGCGAGGTCAGAATGCACTGACCCGGCTTCACCTCACTGGCGAACGTTGTCCTCACACCATCTTTGCTGAGTCTGGCCACACAGTCAGTGATGAACATTATGTGTGCTGCCGTGAGTGTGATATTAAGTCCAGTGTTGGTTCCGATGAGGGTAAACATCTTTGTGATGTTAGGCTGGAGATCCAAAAAGGATAATACTGGACTGTAGAGGAGCGGACCACGACCGTCTGTTGTCGAGGAAGCCAAAACGCAGTCACCAGGATGAAGGTCACGCATTTGTTTGGTGACTCCGCTCTCGAGAGTAACAAGAGCATCACCTGGGAAACAACCACCAGTTTTGGCGGCCACAGAATGTTCTGTAAAATTGAGAAGGGAGAAAATAAAAATCGATATTTGATGAGAAGAATGCATTTAATATGAAAAAGAGGGCTTTCTCAAAGGAGCCACACTTGAACTTCGACATGTAATAGACCAGGCTGTCAGTGTTCCATAAATTAAGTTAGACATTGACACTGACTAAAGGTCAATATTATCTCTGTGGATTAGTGTGAGACTTTTTATAACATCTTAATACTTTTCAGTCAACATTCTTGCACACATACAAGATAACACCTTCATCCAAATTTCCAAGCACACAAGACATCATGAGGCCTGTGCGAACATCAACCAATTCGAGTTTGTTGCATTTTGGTGATATAAGTCCTCTCTAAAATAATATAATGTCGTCAGAGATGGTCTCACAAGCTATCAGAAGACATCATATTTGTTTAATTGTTGATATTATTGACATAGTTGTTATACTATTAACCTACAAATCAAAGATTGAAACATAAGAATGAATTAGGCAACACCAGAGCAGTCCGTAGGCTTACAAGCTTTACTTCCTTGAGACCAAGTACTTCTGAGTAAGATGGCTCTTTAAGACACAATGAGACGAGGTGGCAAAAGGAGGTAGTCAGCGAGGGCTAATGGATAACCAGCTGATTGTATCTAAGCATGGCCTGGGGTCAGATAGACAGGAAAGTACATTTGAAAAAAAAATGAAAAGTGAGCAGAGCTGAGGTAGAAGCAAAAAACAGGATAGAAATAAAGAAACCGTTAATGCAGAAATCATATCCGCTCGCATGAATGATTTGAAGCTCATCCACACTTATGCTTGATTGATGCATGTGGGTGTCTGAAGTAAGTATTAAGGCAGACAAATATTTGTCAAAGGTGTGTATCTTTGTAAGTATGAGGTTCGCAGAGAAGGAGGTCTGCAACCAGGAGGTGATAAGACTGAGATAAGAGATCTGAGAGAAACCTACCGAGGGAAAAGCAACAGCATAACAAAGAGAGAGTTAATCATCTCACAGCCTACTAACCTCAATGGATTGCTAGAATGTAGCTTGGCATCAAATAACTGGTGGTACCAGACATGGGCCTCAAAAATGTCTTCACAGTTAGAAAAGCTTGTGATGGAATGTGTTCAACTATTGTTAGCTCTCAAGCCTGTAGATGATTTGTGTTTCATTCAGGGACATGCTTCAAATGTACAATCAGGATCTTATCAGCTGTCGGATTATTGTATTTATTAAGTCCTCCGCTTCTAAATAATACACAACTGTTCAACTAGGACACAGTGTAGCTCCTGTAATGAGATGACATTGCAATGATAAAAATGACAGGAATGAGGCAATGAACATCTAGGACGGATCACAACAATAAATTGGCTATGATTCACAATCACACTTGTGGACGATTTTTAAAGGTTTTTAGTTACCCTATCGTGCATGGTTTTGTTCACAATGATGAGAAATTAAGATTCTTCCGTTCACAATGCAGGAATTGGGTCACATAACCCAAATACTGTGCATGCTTTTGCATTAGTGGGATGAAGTGCAAGTACACACAAAGAACACACACGAAATGCAAAACCCTGTTTTGGACAAATGGCCACAAAACAGTTACATACAATCCCGAGTGCACACACACGGGCACACACACGTGTACAACACACACGATAGCTGCCTTGCTTACCTGACTTGACGCTACAATGAATATGGGCTTTGGACTCATAGTAGACCCAGTCAAATCCAGCTTCAACAGCGAGCCGAGCCAACATGGCATACTTGTTTCTGTCTCTGTGAACATGAACATAACGTCATTACTGCGCTTCTCTTTACCATTGAACACGTTCTTTAGTAAAAATATACTGATTCAAATCACCAACAACTGAAACATTGTAATTCCTATGACAGGATTTATCTTATATTTAAATCCCTAACTTTTTTCAAAGACTTTGGGTGTTCACACAGATGTGTTATTGCTGTATTAGACAATACATAATATTATTGTCAGCTGGAGCGCTCACCTGTCTGAGGTGGTGATGTCAACAGCACGTCCCTCATAGTGCAGTGAGTCTTCCGAGTGATGGCCGTCCTCATCCCAGCCCTCCGTCACTCTCAGCTTCACCCCAGGCCACATGTTCATCACAGAGATCGCCAAAGAGTTCAACTTGTCTTTGCAGCGCTGAGAATAGGAAGACAAGGCTGGAAATTAGCAAGGTCAATGAAACCAGTGCACAAAGGACATGTTGTGTTTAGTTGAGGAAAAGGATAGTGCAACAGCAATCCATTTCTGAGTTTACAACCCACTTTAATGAAAACCAAAATGAAAAGTATTTGGGAATGGAGAAACTTGCAAAAGCACCAGAAAGTGTAAGAATAATAATAGAAAAAATGTAGCTCTTGATATCAGCCACACAGTGACAAGCAACTGTTAATCATAAAGATACAAAGATGGAGGGGAGCATGAAAGCAATTATCTGTTTGAGAAAGAGTCAATGAGTTCATTGTGAACAACAAGCGTTCACAGCTGAAACCAAGTGAGGAGCATACACATGCAAAGAAAAGTAGAAAATGACTGATTGTCACACGAGATCCATGATTACATTATCTTTAACAAATCTAAATTCCCCTATATGCATATTACAAAATAATAATAAGTATTATCATAATAATAATAATAATTGACTTTCTCTACATGCCAACATTTTCATCTAATGGATTAGATGGATTTTTGTGTTCAAGCACAGAGGCAAAGGAGGACTAAACTGAAAAAACACCACACAGTTCTTTGATATCACTTCAACATATAAATTGGGTTACACGTGATTAAACTGTGGTAAACATTTTTTTTTATTTAAATAAGTCTCTGGTCTTGAAAATTGTTTCAAACATGTGGAACCAATGAAGATGATCAAATTAAATGCATTCAAAGAACTTTTTCTCTCACTGTACTCAAATTTCCTGACAATGAACTGTTTTGGCGGATAACATGTGGAGTAAACATTTAAAATAGTACGTGTCAGAAAAGCTGTTCATCACACTCTTGAAATCTAAGGAGCTTTACTCCAGAACCAAAGCTTCGGAGGTGAAGCTATGAACCAATGAAATCAATCATTATGGTTTAAATATTTAACTGACAGCAAACACGGAGCGCATAGTCTGATGCGACTGTGAGGTTTTGCTCCTTTTCAAGTGATTCATGGACACGGTTAACCATACAAGACTTAAATCACTCGCATGGCACAAATGCGTGTCTCGATCTGCACGAGTGTACTGTAAAGTGTTCCCAGTTCTCATCCTTAGCCTCCGATTGCTCCTCATCCTCATCCTCTTCTTTCTCACCTGGGTCATGAGCCTGTCCGCGCCTGTGTCCTCTTCATCCTTGAAGATAATATCGGTGTTGTAGTTTGGTGTCAGCTCCTTGAAGCGCTCCGAGTTGCGCGTAATTTTACCCTCGGGGCGCCCGCTCGCGCCCAGGGTCTTCTCGGCCACATTCGGGCTGAATTGCTTGTAGGCCAGCGGGACGAGCTTCTTTGGAAGCCGCCTCTTCCCGTACCCCCTCCCAGGTCCGCAGCCCTCCGAGACAGGTGCGAGCAGCAGGAGGAGAACCATGGCGCAGAGAGAGGCGGTAAGGAGGGGCAAGGGGATCCGCATCGCCCCGGGAGGAGGGGACGACTCTCCCGAGGGAGATCTGCGTCTTCAGTAGGCTACGTCTCCGGTTCACCTGTTGAATCCATGGTCCAGGACAGCGCGCGCAGTTCGTCCCCAAAACTTCTTACTCCTGCGTGCACCTCAGCATCAAGGCTCCGTGGAGACACCGGCAAATTCCGACTTGAACAGCAAAGTTCGCTGGCTCTGCCTTGGGGGAAACTGCCGCGGGTGTGCAGGCGGTAAAGTTCCTGGATTTAAACAAACAGGTTCAAAGTCTTAGAGGTGGGCGAGAGACGGAGAGAGGAGAGGGAGTGAGAGGGGTGGGAGAACAGCAGCAACTGTACGTCCAGGTTTTTAACGTGGTGGTCTCTCTGTCTCTTCTTTTGCTCCGTGGAAAGTGTCACAACATCCCTCGTGGACTGTGAGTTTTTTTTTTTCCCCCAGAGAGAGGACTGCGCGCAACAGGCTGCAGCTTTCCACTTGAATTGACTCCACTTGAGTGATCCACGACGAGCTGTTGCCATTTCAGACCGCACCCTGCCAGTCCTGCCCTCCTCTCCCTCATCTGCCCCCGCTTTAACACCCACCCCGCCCCTCCAAGTGGGCACAGTGCACACGGTAGAATCCTTTCCATAGACACACATGCACACACACACACACACACACACACACACACACACACACACACACACACAACACACACACACACACACACGTGCGCGCGCACACACACACACACATGCACACACACACACGCACGCACACACTTTGGAGTGCAGCGGCAATCACGCAACAAACATCAGCTTTGTCCTTCAATGCTGCCACTTATCGCTGTCGGGTGTGTGCCTTTGTGTTTTTGAGCCCTTGTTTTGGTCTGTCACTTATAGTGTTCTTGGAGGAAACTGCATGATAATCTAGTGGTAAGCACGTCTGCTTCACAGTTCTGAGGTTCTGGGTTCTAACCTTGGTGTGTGGGTTCATGTTGTCCCTGTGGTTGAGTTCTTCGGTTTCCTTCCAATTAAAAACAACAACAAAAGATCCATCGATCTATCCATTATTTGAAATGGTTGTCCAAACAAAGGTCACAGGCGTGCTGGAACTTAACCCAGCTTTCCATGGGCAGGAGGTGGGGTACACCCTACCCTGACCTGGGTGGCAACATGAAGGGAGGATGTATTCTGCAGTATTGGCCAAGTTACCTTGAAAAAGTAGCTTAGTTATTTACTGATTAATTGAGTTTAAAAGTAACCAAAGTAACTAAGTTAGAAAAAAGTAACCACCCATTTCTTGGTAATGTACGCCTCACAAGTTACAGAATTATGTCATCAACATGAATCAATAACTTAAATATTTGTGAAGTTGAAGCCACATCAAATCAATGACTTGTGCAGACAGACTAGATAGATAGATAGATAGATAGATAGATAGATAGATAGATAGATAGATAGATAGATAGATAGATAGATAGATAGATAGATAGATAGATAGATAGATAGATAGATTAGATAGATAGATAGATAGATAGATAGATAGACACACAATTGCTCCCACCACTGTGATTTAATATCCAAAGAGTGAGGAACCTTTTTTTTGGTTTAACCAGCTGTTTCACTAGCTGAGCTGGGGCCGATTGACGGGAGACGGGGGAAACCACTTACTATGTGACGTCAGCAGTGCAGCGCATTAAAACAGCTCACAGTCCGCCCTCCAGACAAAGTTCAAAGTTTTTACTATTCATTGAAAGTATTAATGAAGCTAAGTATTGTAAGTCCTTCAGCGAGTCTGTCCTTTCCCCCCATGACCGATTTATGAACACACACTTTGATATGAATAATTGACCCACAATCCATTATGCATTCAACACACCAGTTAAACTGGAGTCTGTGAGTTCTTAATGTGTAAATAAAAAGGTAACAACAAACAAACAGTTTTTACAAAAGGATATAACAAAAAAATGTGGTGACAGTAAAACCATGCATTTCTTTGCACTTTTGTGGTTCTGCACCGCTGTCATTGTGTAATGTGTACAGGGTGCTGTTATTTGTGCAAAAAAATTGGTGGATTGGATCAGGATGTGGCTTCATCATAAAACATGCCAACCCAATCATGGGAGTGACAGTGTTGCGATACGCTTATCAAACGTGGTGAAAGTTGGATAAACAAAATCAAATATATACCCAGAAATTGTGTCATTGTTCAACCCACAACATGGATATTTTATAATCTATTCACGCGATGATAATAGTTCATCCTATAGGTCTTGATCGGGCCTTCCTCAAACTTTTCCCACAATGTTGGAAGCACGAAATTGTCCAAAATGTCTTTGACAAATAGTGAGACCCGCTTAACAGAAGTCAAAACCAAAGAAAAACATATACAGGCATGTTCACATCCAACAGCAATGGCATCAGTAGCCTATTGAACAAGGATTGTCCCAAGATGGCCATGAGAACAAGGGTGCCATGAGAACAAGGGTATATATATATATATATATATATATATATATATATATATATAAAAATATATATATATATATTTTGTTTATATATATATATTGCTGATGACAAACTTCCTGAAAATCCATGGAAAAAGTACACCATATAATTGTAATAATAAAAAATCTTCTTATAGTGTTATCATATTCCTCATTCTCAAGGATTTCAAAATGCAAAGTTCAGTTGAGTGGCGGCATGTTGGTGAAGCTGGTAAAACGTTGGCCTCACAGTTCTGAGGACCTGGGTTCAATCCCGGCCCCGCCTATGTGGAGTTTGCATGATCTCCCTGTTCCAGGGTCTACCCCACCTCCTGCCTGTTGACAGCTGGGAAAGCCTCCAGCACTCCCCGTGACCCTTGTGAGGATAAGTGGCAAAGAAAATGGATGGATGGATGGATATTGCCTATGTTTATTTGGACATTTTTCACTGTGTTGAGTTTACTTTGATTTTGCCTTGGCTGCAAACCAGGCACAGTACTGTTAAGTAATATTTTGGATGGAAAATTGTTTAAAAAATGTGACGTAAAAATATGTTCGAATGTTAAACAAGCTAGCAGGTAGTTTGGTAGTTAGTTAGGTAGGCAATAGGCCTGGATGTTTTGTTTGCTAGACAAGCTGAAACTTAGACGATATACAGTATTCCATCCCTCTGGCTGAATAGCTGGAACTCCGATCGTCTCATTTCCTCAACAAATTAGTCAAAGTAGATTATTAAATAATAATCTCAATTAATTGAAGCCACTCACACACACGTGCGCGCACTCACAAATAACACATTTCAACACACTTGTTTTTAACACCAGCAAACACACACCCTCCAAATTAGCTCCTCAAATATTTACCTGCCGAAATTCAGTGGTCTCCCCCCAGTTTCTCCGGCCACCTCCTTTGAATGAGCTGAACTGTGTACAAGACTGAATGTCCACACACTTTATGTTTTATTATTTGCGGGCGTAAACACCGTAAAGTATTTTAGCAGTGCTGCTACGTTTCATGTTGCTTGATGGGGAGCAGACAACAAAGAGAGATTCACATAAACGGCAAACAGCCAAACATAACGGTGTTTACTTTTGAGCTGAAATAGAACATCAACTGACACTTGTGTAGAACTTTCCAGCAAAGGCCCATACACGTCAACTGAGGAAATCAAACTTTGTCATAAAGGTGTTAGTGTTGCCTTTGAGTTGCTTCCAGCTTTGTGGGAAAAGTCTCTCATGTATAATCTTAGAAGTAATTATTGCTTAGGAGACTCAGGGTCTAGCTACAGAAATCACAGGAGACAAAGATACACTTTTGCTGCTCCAATGCAAGAGGCACAATCATAAATTCATCCAACTCCACTTAATCAATGATCCATGAGGAGAAATTGCATTCCTGCTGCTGTTAAGATTACAGCATGTAAATCACATTGGCGTGCCTTAAGGTGAACCAAGGGGAGGCAGAGCCCGGGGGTTGGGGTCATGATACTTAGGAGGACTAAAAATCAATTACATTAAGTCACAACCATACATTCATCTAAAATTCAAATATTTGTGTGAGAAATGTGAAAAAGTCTTAAGAAAACCATTATTACCAACGTGTAGCTGAATAATGGTCACGTCTTGTAAATTGCTGCTTTGTGTTATTCTTTTGTGAGCGCAACCAGTTTTTCTTTGTCTGATGGTGTGGAAAAAAATTGTTTTGGATTGTGGAATTTCTGACTCTACCTTGGCCTTGAATGTCTCATATCTGTTTCTCTTTGGTACTCGAGCTTTTTCTTGTAAATAAATGGGAAATGTTAGTCCTTGTTTGTAGTCAACTGATTTCTCAGGGGCGAGGCGACAAAAAGATACCTTGAGTGATTTCATTAGACACAGAAAAGAGTTAGTAAGCTGTCTGACATTATTGTAAGTTAAGTTACTGTGTTTCACTCTTTTGGGTACCATTGTGAATACTGTGTACATTGTTAAAATTGGTGAGAGTAGTAGCTGCAAAGTTCATCACTTGGCATGTGTTCAAGACCCAGATTAATTTTAGTTAGTGGGATGCTTTATTATAGTGAATAGGCTATGCTTTGAGTGTGTTTTTTTGATTTAGCATGGTGGATTGAATCTTGGGTATACATGATTGATCGGTGTATTCATTGACATCGGGCTTTACAGGTTAGTAACATGGCATGCTACGCAATATCATAATATACATTTCTGTAACCTTTAAGTTTTCAGGGATCCTTGCCCTGAGTTGACCTTTGTTTCATCATACGTGCTGCACATGTAAGTGTATGATTTCCAATTGCTCAATAAGCAAATGTGCCATTTCAAATGACATGCGCAACTGCAGACCAACTGATACTTGAGCGTTCCCGCGCTTGTGCGCTCATGAATTCAACCGCATGCATGCAACAGCAGCAACCGTATGCAAATTTGTGAGTGTCCACATTTGCTCGACCACATGTTTTCCTGTGTTACATTTCGTGGGTGTGCGTGAGTGTGTGTTTGTGTGTGTGCCATCCGTCCTTTGAAGATCATAAATACGGGCGTGGCTCCAGCCAGGCATGCTGCCTGTTCAGCGTGGCTGTCGACAATGCTTCAGAAGTGGTCACATTTTCTCATCCATCCATCCCTCCTTTCATCCGTCAGTCTCTCAGTCAGTCTTTGCCTCAAGAAAAGGACATCGTGGTCTTCCAAGGAGGAAACAATCTGATGGGACCAAACCATACTGTGCCCCACTTCTTGGCTTGGTTTCTTTTCCGTGCGCCTTTTCTGACAGACTCCTTCAGCACTAGTGCTATGGATCACATCCTGTA
This sequence comes from Syngnathoides biaculeatus, assembly GCF_019802595.1. Classification (NCBI taxonomy): domain Eukaryota; kingdom Metazoa; phylum Chordata; class Actinopteri; order Syngnathiformes; family Syngnathidae; genus Syngnathoides; species Syngnathoides biaculeatus. The sequence continues at coordinate 9,344,021 of NC_084653.1, read as the reverse complement.
AGGTATGAATTCTAGCACACATAGAAGGCCACAAACGCACAAGCGAAGCCACGCCTATCCAAGGCATGTGTTCACAGTGCACATTCACATGGTCATAGTCACAAGCACAAGAAAAACCCAACCAGCATCAGTCTGCTTTCCCATTGATGTTTGTTAAAGTTATTAATTTTCTCCGGAAAATAAGAGGCCACAGTGGCAGGACAGAAGAAGATGGGTGCCAGGCCGGGAAGCTCTTCTGACTTTTATCTACTGACACTGGAGCCAAATGAGTCCACAGAAGAGGGCCTTCACATGGGCACTAGGGTTACCCACGCATACCCAGGGTTGTAACCAACAAAGATTTTGACTCAGGCAAAAGGCAGAAAAAGAAATGAAAGGAAATGTTGAGGAAGAAGTAAAGCAAACAAGTCGGGATGGTAAAGAAAACTGATGGCAGGGTCCAAATTAAACAGGCCAATGTGGAACATATCGGGAATTTGGGGTGTAAGTGTGGAGGTTTTCTGGGTAAGAGTGACTACATGGCACATTATCTGGTAAACAAGTGAGTTGGGGTTGTTTTGCAGGCAGTAGCAGCGAGCGTGTTTGTGGCTTGTGTCAGATTGCTGTAATGGGGGTTACAGGACGATACACTCAAGGTAACGGCAGCTGGTGGCTAAAACCACCATCCCTCTTCCTCCTCCTCCCCATTGCTGTCTCTCCACACACTGCAGTGCCCAACCCCTGACCACAATAAACACCTAAAACTACATCTTTATACACAGGGCCTCTTAAGTATTTGGAGTGGTTCAGCCAGAGATCTCAAAAATCTTAATCTTCCAGGATGTGTGGATAAAGTTTGACTGCATTTCTGCTCTGGAAGTGCAGACCTTATTTGGTGAACATCGCACATTTGGTCAAACAGTTTTTTTTCCTTATGTTTTGGAGAAAGCCAGTCGAAACCACAAACCCTTAACACCAACAGCAAAAAGACGCGTCAGTGCCATTCTTGTTAAGACTAGCTCAGTGCCGTGCATTTGGGTAGAGGGAAAATAAAAGCAGGGTAATATAAAAGTAGAGTGCAGGCTAAATGTGTCTCAGAGTTAGCGGGTGAGGCTAGCCACCGCACGGCTAAAGCAAACAAAACGCTGTGCCAAGGGACTGAAGTTCACTCTGCTGTAATACTAAGTGCATGGTACATGCGCATGTACAGAAGCATATGCAGGTAGATGCGTGTCCGAGGTGAAGCATTCATGCATGTTGTCAAAACAGCACCGTAAACGCACACATGCATATAATCCCAAGAAAACGTCCGGCTGGACACACTGACACAAGGCGTTGTTGCAGTGATTGCTTGAAGTACAAATACTAGCCAGCTGCACACAAATTGCTACTTCTTAATGCACGTGAATCCCATATTAATAATTAAATGTGAAAAGTCCCAAAATAGGAGAGTTTTGGGTTTGGTCTGAGAAGAACATTTTCATTCTGGACACATATTAGACAAAGATTTGCTCAAATTTGTATGAAGTCTCCTAATAACAAGCCCAAATGTCGGGAAAGGCCAACAATAATGCAGTCAATTTTCCCTTCATGTCAAGCAAGTGAGGTTTCATTCTCCTTCTTTCCCTCTTGTACCCCCCGCCCCTGTCCCTCTGTAGCTCGCTCTTTCACTCGCCTGAGTGTGTGCCACATCTGTGGGATCTGTGGTGATGTTTCTCCGCTCAGAATGGATTCACCAGCTCAAAAACGTCCTTATTATATTTATATTTTACTACACCGCGAGGCAAGCCATGCCAGCTGGGCAATGGAACCTTGGGCAGAAAATGGAGAGAAGTGGGGGCGAGACAAAGGAAGAAGAGCGGAAGGATACAAACATAAAGCAAGACAAAGATAGCAGACGGACAGAGTGACATTTAAAGACAAAAAGGCAGTGAAAATATGGAGAAAACCAGAATTGACAAAAAGGCAATGGATTCTCATGAAAATTGTGCAGGAAACCAACATCGACATGAACAGAAGATGCTTGAATGTCACACCTTCAAATGAACATTGCGTGATTATTTTAGTGTGTGGCAAATTTTAAATGGGCGTCCACTCGACTATCTTCTTCTGCGATGTACCAGAAATTCTAAGAAAATAGGATATATGTTTCCATGTCAGTTCTAAGTTTGGGAAAATGGGGGCACTCAACCATCCATTTCCTAAATCACTTTGGGAGAGGACAGGACAGGACAGGTCATCGGCCAATCACACAGCTAGCCCTCACTCCCACCCCAATGTTTTGGCTGTCCTCCCCCTACATCTGGGCCTGGTTTAATCGACATATCGGTCACATTTAAAAAACATAAAAAGTAGTTCATGAAATAATGCCATGTCGACTAGTGCCAGTGCATTTGTCAAACGCACTTAATTCTTGTGTGAACCGGATCGAGTCATGTAAGTGGGAAGAAGAAGTGGGTCCATTAGTAGCTTGGGAAATTTAGTTGAAAAGAAAGTCCCTACAAAGAAGCAACAAATTACTAGAAACAGATTATTGTGTCTTGTGTCTGTTTTCCATTCACGTATTGTGTCATGTAATTTCCTGTGGTACAGTATTTGATGTTACATTGAATTTCAGTTATTCATGCAAGGCGTATGGGAACAAAAGCTGTGTGATTAAAAGGGATCCTTTTCATGTACAAATGAACATGCTGGTGTGAATTGTCATAAGGTGTGATAAGGGGTATTGCTATTGCGTAACTCCCACTCTGATTTGTTTAGACTGCATTGTTGAACAGGTGCAAAAATTATGGTTGCTCAAGAGGGTAAAAAAATTACTGGACTTGTAGAAGAGCCCCTGGACTACGGTTCTACACATTAGTGGGCTCCAACATTTTTACCTAGTAAATGTTACTCTCCAAGGAATATTATCAAACACAGATGACTTCAACATTAAAATGATGCAATGGTAGACATGACAAACAGCAGACACGCAGCTCCACCTCAGGTGAATTTTTCTGTGTCCCATTTACCAGTGCTTGGAAATTTCCAATGGATGGGTGTCATGGCATCAAATGGGAACCAAACCCAGTATTACCATACAAGACAATTTAAAGTATTCAAGGATCCCTCATCCCTTCAGGTTCCATGATGTCTTCTGAATATGATGGATAGCTCTGAGAAATATGACATTTGCATAGTCATCGTTGGTATGTTATTTATAAGAGACATAAAACAAAAAAATAAAGAAAAATATAATGTCAAAATAGCTGATGTGGTTCCTTTTGAGTTAAGTTTCAGTTTTAAATTAGAGGGATCTCTACAGTTAAGTAAAGGCTGTATGAGAGAATAAATAATCCTACTGAGCAAAGTCTAGTTTTTATGGAAGATTTTGTACTGTATCTGGCTAATTCTTTGTCAAATTTTTTTTGCATATCCACTCCAGTTTGTGGGAACAGCGGTCTAAATAAGAAAGGCCAGATTTTCTTGGATCTTGTCACCTATAGTGCTCTCGTTCCATCGAGTGGCTACCGAGCTGTTCCAGACCAGCTGTTAGGCTGAGTCTCTCCAGCATTTCTTCAGACATCCCCGCAATAGATCAACAGAGTACCGAGAACATATTTTTAAATCTTGTGACAACGGAACCAGAAAGTATGAAGAAAAAGATTTTGCCTACGCATTTGTGGTATCAAAGCTGAGGAAGGAAAGAAACGAGGAAGAATCACATTTCCTACCAACATAATACGTGCTAGGAAGGAAGAAACACAGCGGAAAAGAAAACAGAGATAAAGACCACAAGAAAGTGAAGAAAGGCGAGACAGAGCAAATAAAAGAGATGGCTTGCTCAAAGACTGGTACTGATCAGTGACTCTCTCTGTGATGCGGCTGCCAGTTTCCAGCCCAGCGATTGGTCAACTGCATAACTCGGAACATGCATTGCCACAATCCCTCAACGCCACTTCAATGCCACCACACTGGTTCACCACTCTGCGGTTCCAAGAAATGCCGGCTGGCATGAGCAACATATCAATAAATTCATTACACATTTATACTAAAATATTTCTCAGGTTACACTGTTCCACAAGAATGCTATATATAGTGAATGTGTTTGTGCCCATATGTTTGTTTTTGGTGAGACAGCTGTCTGATGAAGGGACATCGGCCTGTCAGCTCATATGCCTATGCAAAATAACAACAACAACAACTTAGTGAAAAGCGTGAAACAAAAGCGGACATATAAACGAAAGGTGAACCACTTGTTGAAGTACTGGGTACTTTTTTTTTTTTTGTTCCCAGGCTCCCTCTACAGGCAACACCAAATTGACTTTTAAGGAACTTGGGAGCGTAACCAATGACATTGCGAGAAGCTGAAGCAGTAAGACAGTTTATCTGTGTTATAATAGCACGTTTTGAAATAAACATTGTTTGATCTTGTTTGTGTGTGGCAACGTTTGAACAGGCAATACGTACAATTCTGAACTTTGTAACTATGGCACCAAAATTTGTGCTAACACTATGTGAGCACTGTCTCGGCAAAAGCGTAGACCACAAAAGTTGGCTGCCATCACAATGACGGACACTATTCTACTTATTATAAGCCACTGTATCATCAAAATGACTGAAGCTTTTATTTTAAGAGAAAATTGCTACATGTAATTGCTTTAAGTAATTGGAAGGCTACAATTGCCATGAGTCATTTCAATGAAGAACTACAGAATTAATTGCCATAGAATTACTGTAACTTGCAACAATATTGTTGCACGAAGAAACCTCCAGTGACCTCCAGGAAAAAAAAAAAAAACAAACTCCAAATAAACAAATTCAAATAGAACGATTTATTCTGAAGAAATGAGCAGTCCAATGGTCACATTCACAGCGCACAAAAACACAGAACATGTTCTTAATTTGCCACACGAGGTAAATGTTTGTTATTGCTGATATTCAGATGAAATTGGTGTTATTTAACCATTTGTCTCACTTTTCATTTTTTTCTCATTTACATGGTACATTCAGGAGTTTCCCTCTTTGAGCTGTCACCGTATCGTGCTCAAGGGCTTTGTGTGTCTGAATGATCTGAGGCGCAAAGTTGTCAGGGGGATTCACGACCCAAACAGTTCCTACGTGAGGAACTAGACAAAGCATGGCTCCATAAACCCCTACGATGGGGAAAAATAATGGAGTGAGGTTTCCCTTGCTCGGGTGTGGGTCACCGGGGCTCCCCTCTGGAGCCAGGCCTGGAGGTGGGCTTGAAGGTGACTGCCTGGTGGCCGGGCTTGCCAATGAACCTCAGCCGGACACAGCCTGACTGGGTAACGTAGGTCCCCCTTCCCATGGGGTCACCACCTGTGCGAGGTGCCTGATGGGTCAGGTGCAAAATGAGCTGCGTGGTGGCCAAAGGCAGGGACCTTGGTGATCCGATCCCCAGCTACAAAAATTGCCTCTTAGGAGGTGGAATGTGTGCCCATATGTCCACTTGTCACTGAGACACCTGAGGTCGCCGTTTGATGATTGATTTTGTGATTGTGTCATTGGACTTATGGCCGCATCTCTTGGAGAGTTGGGTGAAGAGAGGCACAGCGCTGTCTACTGATAACTACCTGGTGGTGAGTTGGCTCTGATGGTGGAGGAAGATACTGATTTGACCTGCCAGGCCCAAATGTATTGTGAGGGTTTGCTGGGAACATCTGGCAGAATCCCCTGTCAGAAGGAGTTTCAACTTCCATCTCCAGGGGAACTTCACCCATGTTCTGAGGGAGGCAGGGGACATTGAGTCTGAGTGCACCATGTTCCGTGCCTCTATTACTGAGGCAGCTGACCAGAGCTGTGGCTGTAAGGTAGTCAGTGTCTGTCGTAGTGGCAATCCCCAAACCTGTTGGTGGACACCAGAGGTAATAGATGCAGTCAAGCTGAAGAAAGAGTCCTATCGGGCTTCTTTGATGGGTGCCGCCCGGGCAAGCAGAACGCAGCTTTGGTGGTCGCTGAGGCAAAAACCCGGTCATGGGAAGAGTTTGGTGAGGGCATGGAGAATGACTTCCAGATGGGTTTGAGGATTTCTGGTCCACCATCTGGCATCTCAGGAGGGGGAAGCCATGCACTATCAGCACTGTGTATAATGATGATGTGGTGCTGCTGTCTTTAACTCGGATGTTGTGAGTCGGTGGGGAGAATATGTCAGAGACATCCTCAATTTCAACGACATTTCTTTCCATGTGGAAGCAGAGTCTAGGTTCTCCGAGCCACAATGTCCTCTCCCTGGGGTTAAAGTCACCGAGGTGGTTGTAAAGCTCCTCGATTTCCAAGGCCCCTGGGATGGATAAGATTCACACAGTGTTCTGGATGTTGTCAGGCTGTTTTGGTTGACATGCCTCTATATCGGGGACAATGCCCCTGGTTTGGAAGACAGTGTCCCTTGGGAAGTCCTGTGGTGGATGCTTTGGGAGTATGGGGTATCGAACCCCTTGATACGGGCTGTTCGGTGCCTGTATGAAAGGTGTCAGAGGATGGTCTGTATTGTCGGCAATACGTTGTACCCATTTCTGCAGAGGGTTAGACTCTGCCAAAGTTGCCCTATTCAGTGATTCTGTTCACAACTTTTATGGACAGAATTTCTAGGTACAGCAGAGGCATATAGGGAGTCCAGTTTAGTGCCCTCAGAATTGCATCTTTTCTTTTTGCGGATTATGTGGTTGTGTTTTCTTCATCAAGCCATGATCTCCAACTCTCACTGGAGCAATTCACAGTGGAATATGAAGCGGCTGGGATGTGAATCTGCACCTCCAAATCTAAGACCATGGTCCTCAGTCGGAAAAGGGTGATGTGCCCTTTCTGGGTCAGAAATGAGATCCTGGACCAAATGATGGAGTGCCAGTTTCTCAGGGTCTTGTTCATGAGTGAGGGAAGAATGGAAGGCGAGATCGGCAGGCGGATCGGTGCATCTGCAGTAATGCGGACCTTGTAATGGTTCATTGTGGTAAAGGAGGACCTAAGCCAAAAGGCGAAGTTCTCTATTTACCGGTCTAGCTACATTCCTAGTGTCACTTACGATCATGAGGTGTGGGTCATGACCGAAAGAATAAAATCCCAGATAAAAGCGGCTAAAATTAGTTCCTTCGCAGGGTGTCCAGGCTCTCACTTAGAAATAGGCTAAGAAGGTCTGTCATCCGGGAAGGGGTCAGAGTAGAGCCGCTGCTCCTCTGCACTGAGAGGAGTTAGATGAGGTGGCTGGGGCATCTCCTTCAGATGCATCCTGGACACCTCCCTGGTGTGGTGTTCCGGGCATGTCCCACTGGGAGGAGAGCCTCGGGACGCCCCAAAACACACTGGAGAGACTACCTATATCTTATGGCTTGCTTGGGAACTTCTCAGGATCCCCTCGGGCTACCCTATTAAAGTTGCTGACCCCGCAACCTAACCTCGGATAAGCAGAAGAAAATAGATGCATCGACATTCACGACTTCAGCAATCAGTATTTATCAGTGTTATATCACAGCAGAAATACATCATCCCATCCATCCATCCATCCATTCATTCGTTGTCTACCACAAATCTGTCAAATGTGCTTCAGAAAGTTGGAGCCTTTCCTATAGACCTTTTCATAATGTTTGTAAAATCAAGGCACCAGGGTACTTATCGATGGCAAAATGTGAGTGACTACTGCTGATTTGAAGTGAAAACGATGCACTTTTTTCATATGGTAGAGGTTGCACTGCCAGAAATACCCCAAAAGGTTTTAAGTTTTACCTCAAATTGATTTTTTAAATCTGAACACATCCAGCAGAACCTCTGGGTGAAGAGGATAAACTTAGTTGATATTGCAAATAGTTGTACAGAGAACAACGGAAGACTGCCTCACATAAATACAATAAACTGTAGTGGATTTGAATCTAGAGGTTGAACACGTATTATGTCATAGTGAACTATGCAATGTTATGAACTGACCAGTCAAGTTCAAGAAGTGGGATACACCCTACACTGATCACTATCGTGTTCAGTCAAGATCACGTTAATCATTCTGTGGGAAGAAGCCAGAGTAAGCAGAGCTAACCTGCACAAGCAAAGGAAGAGAAAGAATTTTTAAATGTGCTGAGCAGTTTATCTCGAAGCAGAAGTCAATCCTTTAGCAATAGTTCCAACCTTGGTCATCTGTAATAAAGAGTGGGAGTGGGAATGAGGAGTGAGAAGGTTACAGGAGAAACGGAAACAGAGAGACACAGGGACACAAACTAAGAATTAGGGGCTCTGCTGACCAGAAACGTCGTGACTCAGACAAAGTCAACATGTCCGATGACATCACTGACCATCAGCGCCAACGTTTGAGCTTGAAATGCTTTGATGCACCAAACAATCTTTATTTGTACAAACGCACATAGACCAGAGGTGGGACTGTGGTAGCGTCATAAAGCCATAACAAATGAGACTTCCATCAAAAACATATTTTTTTTTCAAATATTAGAGCATAGAAATGTTTTAAGAGAATGTTTTTTTCCAATATTTGTTGAATTGTTTCTCACAAACTCTAAAGTCTTGTATCCTGGGATGGCAGAAAGCTGCTTGGCACGTCTGAAATGTGAGAGGTGGATAATTCCACCACAGGCGTCTTAGAGGCACCAGCAAAGGTAATTAACACTTATAAAAACTTTAACAAGACTTAGAAAATAATCTATGGTTATTTAAATCTGTAATGTTCCTTCAAGAAGTGACATGACATCCAGTGTTAGAGCATTATACAGAATTGGGGGGGGGGGTCGATAATGATAATAAACATCTTAATTAATCGAGATCGACCTTTTGAAAACATCTATAATGATGTATGAACTCTAAATCTGTATTCTTTTTGCTCATTATATTATGATATTGTTATGTATTAAATCCCTCACATAATACAGTTTCTGGAACTCTTTGGGGTTTCAAGCTGTGGTTGTTTAAATGAGGGGTGGGATAGGAAGGCAGGGGTGTTGGAGTGTTCAAACCAGGAGACTCTAATCCCGTCACGATGCCTCTGCCAATTATAAACGCTTCAAACATGACCGGTGGGAGGAAAAAACATGACCAGGGAGACCAGACTTACGCCGGGGCGTATTTAGCTACATACAGGCAGACTGTAATTATATATTTGGGCAAAAGGGAGATTTTGTGACGTTGAGTGAAGGCAGGTGGGCGGAAATGCAGAAACTAAGTAGCTGGCTGGCAAGAATTACTGCAAATGATTGATAGTGACTCAAACGAAACCAATTCTGAAACCAGTCTTCTGGGATTTGACGGAGGTTGGATATTAGATTTGCTTGAATTTTATCATCAACATTCATTCCTGATTGGCAATGGTGGTGTAAAGGAAAGTACATGCTGCTACCCTTCATTCCGATGCTGTGGGTTCAATTCCAGGCCAGTGCCCCATGACCCAGCTACAATCAGTCCAAAGCTTGGATAAAACATGGGGGGAATAAACATCTTTATGCACTGTTTCGTCCAAGTAAGAAGTCTGGTTTCAACTGTGTGCATGTGACCTGACGTCATGGATGTACTGTACTGTATTTTGGTTTTATAGCAGTTTAATATTGTTACTAGTTAATGTCATAACATCCATCTTATATGCCCAATGTGTTGCATTTTGAGTGCTTTCCAGTGTGTCTCTTTGACTCAGGCACACAAAACCGGGTCACCCAGTGCTGCTTTTCATCAACGCCACATGTCTACTCTTCAGGTTATGAAAAAGCCAATGTTGCACAAACTTGGCCAGCCATAACATTCCACTGTTTGACATAAAGCTGCTTGAACTGTACATATCTCTAAGTGCGTTACTGTGGCAGACAAAACTTTGGTTGCTTGAAATAGCTTTCCTCTACGTCCTGTCTTAAGTGACATAATATTCAGTACTTGTGCAAATAGTTGATTCTTATCTATCGTTCACATAAATCAACCACATGGAGCTCGTGTCATATCGTTTCTGTATGCTGGGACATAAATCTTAAACAAATATGATTTAGTGTCAACCACCAAGATGGTGTGCTTCCAACTGACCATCGTTACAAGGATTGACGTTTAGTCGATGGGCTGGGATGGGCTCCAGGTTGCGGATGTCTGAAGTCTTCACGACAGAGTCATGGCGTGTCACAGTCTGTATAGTAAGAATATCTTCTAATTTAGATGTTTAATGTTGCTACTTGACTCTCAAAAAACGTAAGCGTTTTCATGTCTGTCACGAGCGTGCTGCTGTTGTTTACTCCTTTGTGAGCGTCTGACATCATTACAACCGCAGTGACCTAATAAGAGAGTGCAGGGTAGACACGCACACACCTCATCCCATCCTTTCATCGCACACCGCACTCACACTTCCTGTTAAATCATGGCTTCCTAAATGATGGCTCAGAAACCAAGATGGGTCGCAGGCGTACTTCTTGTGGGTTGCCACATGATAAAGAGTCCTCATATCGTTTAATGAGCAAGCATCCTGAGCTGTAGTCCTCATTTTGGATTTAAAAGGCGAGATTTGGGTGAAAGTCCACAAATACGACATTTATTTTTATCACCGTCACTCCTTTTCTTAATGAAAGAATTTTAGATCCCAGTTTTAACTTCCTCCTACAGATCTTTATATTCTCCTACATCATTTCCACAACCTGTTTTCATGTCTGGATTCTATTTTATCCAGAAATGTTTCTACATACAACATTTGGGCGGCATGATCTCAGTTATTTAAACCATGCAGCCAATCAGAAAAGTATGTCATTATGTGTAACAAAACGCCACATCTTAAAATGAGAAGAGCAAGACCCCCCAAAAATCACCCTACCCTTAGTCCCAATCATTACCTAATGTAAAATTTGTACTTTTTTAAACTTGATTGTTGACGTTGGTTTAGTATTATTTATTAGTGCCAAAGCTTAGCTTTGGAAATCTTCCAGAATTTTCTCAATTTCCAGGATATCGGAAGTGCAGTCCTTCTAATGTGCTCGAGCTTATTTGAAAGCAATACTTGATGATTTGAAAATAACATGAAGCATAAAATAAGCGTCACCATAGTGTGGTGGAAGCTCCAAAATCAAACAACTCAGAATTTGTAAAATTTGGTAATTATTCAGAAAGTATCATACAAACTCAAAGCGTCATCTAAAGGATTCAAACGTGTTAGCATTGTTTTATGGCTTTTTTTCCCCCCATGATGCTACCAGAGGGAAATCATTGAAGGCAAAGAGGAAAAGAGAAATGATAACCATAAAACCAGATGTTACAGTTGCCACAGTAGATAAAAAAAACTATCTGAATACAATATTTTGTCATTGATCCTGTGTTTCTGTGATGGAATTTTTTTTTTTCTGTCCCCTAGTGTGGTGGAATGGCTGAGCCTCTGATGCATCTATATTATCATTAGTGAGGTTTATAAGGGCGGCACGGTGGTACAACTGTAGACCGTTGGCCTCACAGTTCTGAGGACCGTGGTTTAAATCCTGGCCACCCCTATGCGGAGTTTGCCTCTGCTAAATAACTCACTCATTGTACTAGTAGATACTGGATCACAAATGAACACATCACTCTTCAGCTCCTCAGTACACCAGTTCACTGAACGAATCACTCAGTCCACTTAAGTCCCTCCTCTGCCTACACGGCCCTGCCTGATGCTGGCTGCTCATTGGTCCTTCGCCAAATATTCAGAAATGAGCGACAGTTCCTTTTTCGCTCCTAGGCAACTCGCTTGGCTCACTGCAGCGGGCGGCAGCCAAGCAAAAACAAAAAATCATTTCATAAACTGATTCAGTTCAGGTCACTCACTAAAATTATTTGTTCTTCTGAATTAATCATTTGCGAACGTAACAACACTATTAGTTGCCAGAATATAATTCCTTTGCCACATTGTACTCACTTCTATTTGTCTATCTTGTATTGCTTTACCTGCTAATTGACTGTCACCATTTTTTTGCAATTTTCTCAAAAGTTTTTTTTGCGTTAGCCTTTGGCTGATGTTGTGTGTATGTTATCTTTGATCTTGTTGTCCTGCTCCTCTGGGTGGATACATTTGTTAGCTCAGATTTGTGTTGGCTTTGCTCTTGGGTTTGAAATTCTGTACACAGGATGATAAAAAAATTCAATATTAATTCCAAACACAATTTTACACACATGGTTCTGTAACACACTACACACACTGGCATTACTTATAACATGCCACTAAATAACAGTGTCACACTACAAATCCCGACCAATCTTAAAAGTTTGATCCATTTTTCTTAGCATTTCAGCAGTGGTTAACTCCTGTACACTTAAAATGTGACTGAAAACATTGTCTGTAGAGGATATTTTTTCATGATAGTGATAGTTTCATCCACACTATGGAACTTTGGAGCTTGTGCTATGTCAATGTTATGATGTTATGTCACACGCTGTCGTCTGCTGCAACAAATGACCAGTGGCTATCCATCCTTAAGTTTGTGACTGTAAGTACGACTAGTACAAAACTGGTCTGAAAAAGAGTACGTTCTCACAATTTAGATGTTTTGTTTGCTGTATGTTGATTTGCTTTATAGTATTAAAAATAATAGGCTCCAAGTGCTGTCGTTTTTTGTTTCTTGGGAAAAAAAAAGTGAAACAGCTGAACATTGCCGCTTTACAGCTATTTTCCAGAACTGACAAACTGAATGCACTGTGAAATACTTTTTCCCAGACGATTTTGTTATCGCCAACAACGCCTCTGTCAACCGGAACATGATAACAGTGTGTTTTTGTACACACACACAAGCGTACAAACGGGCACACGCATACAAACACACACTTACATCTTGCTCTCAGCAGATGTTTCGTCCGCCACTGCCTTCCCAGAAACCCACAAGTGAGCGCATTTTCCCGCCGCAGGGTTGGGGAGCAAAACCACTGGAGAGAGGACCGCAGTGCTCCAACAAAACTCCAGAGGAAGAAAAATGTACAGAAAAACCTTTCAAAAAGGAAACGAAAGAAAAAAAAGCAAAGGATTTTCTAATCCATCCTTTATTGAGGTGGCTGGTTTTCGGCTGGGCAACTTTTTTTTTTTTTTATGTGTCAGAAGGCTGGCCTGTAATTTGGGTAGCCACAGCAACCAGAGGGACTTGTAATAAAACGAGACTCTATTCTGGGATCCTCTGTAATAATGGACGCCACCATCCACTCCTCTTGTTAGAGATGGAATGATGAATGGAGGGATGGCGATCGATGGACATATGGTTGTATGGCAGCAGCATGAATGGCTGTGGATAGTGTGTGAGGGGTGGATAAACAGCGGGAAACAATAAGCCCAGCCTGAATCAGCTGACACGTGAATAAACAAAAGCAGAATTGACGTATGCGTAGCAGTGTTTCATGAATCTGAAATGATCTTGTTCCATCACTCACTCCAGTTTACATGGATTTCCTCATTCCTTTGCAAGCTTACCCTTAACCTAGCTCTGATCGATACACGCGAGGGGCCCATTATGTCCTAACACTTTACAAGAGCTTGCGGTTGAACCTCTGCGTTGAGACACCTCTTTATAATCTCCATGCCATGTTAACAGTCAGCTATTACGGCAAAGCCATAATTAGGAAATTACATTGGCATATATCCTGTCATTAGAAGTGCCTATTGCTATTTCGTTGTAATTAAATGTTAGTAGGTTGTTATTACACCATTTAGAAGCTGTCTGTCTTACCCCAATCTCCTCCTTAATTGGTTATATTGGCCTCTTCTGTGCCCCCAGCTCCGCCCACCTCTTAGATGCAACATTCCAGTGGTTTTAGGTATTTAAGATGGAGAGTATTATACAGGCAATTAATATGCCGCAAAATGAAAGAAACGCAGGGGGAAACATGAGTGAAGGGTGGAGACAATAAAATTGGTTAAAGGGCCAAAAATCACCATGAAAGAATTATTGAAAAGTACTAAAATGGTGAAGGAGGGGGGATACAGTTTTCTTGCATGACAGATTCCCTCCCAGCCAACTGAGGCTTGTCCTTTAATACCCAAAAGTCTTCATGTGGCTTCTCAACGAACGCACATAAAGCAAAGTTGACCACATCATGACCGTGGCGCTTGTTAAACTTCGTTGCTCACACTCTGCGTCCATGCTCACATGTGTATGTGCGTGTGTAGCGTGCGTGTTGGAGAACAACATCTGTCATGCAGAGCACTCAGTGAGACTTGCACATCTTAATTTGTCAACAGCACTGTGATGGGCAGGAGGTAGAACTCATCTGGGAACGGATTTAGTATGAAACTGATGGTGTCAAAATGAACTATAAACTATAAATCCATCAAATTAATGTTAGTATTTTGTCCTCAATTGCATTTCATAAAGAGCACAATGTACATGACATTATATTGTTGTTCAGATCATGCCATGCCGACGTTTGTTCTGATGTGTCACTTCTATTACTCAAGAATGTCATTAAAGAAAACATCACGAACTCAATCTGGAGCTTTGGCTTCTTTTAAATGCTGTCAGCTGCAAACATTTGCTGGGTGTTTGATGGAAATTTCTCTCAATCTAAATACTCTACATGTGCTGATGGCGGGGGTCGGGGACGAATTGGGCCACCGCCCCCTATGTGTCTACCCTTGCATGCCACTAATGAGCACTTCAGATTACATCGAAATAAATTGAACTGCTTTTGGTATCTGTAGAAAACACAAGACATGAAGTTTTAGAACATCGTTATAATTGCAGATGTGTATTGGTCACCTATACTGTATGTCTGCACTTGTACTTGTAAACATTAAAATGCAATGATATTACACACTGATACCACTTCACTCGCCTGATGTACTATATACGTTCTGGGTAGCAGTCATGCCAGCTGTGTAGAGATACTTTAAGGTAAACATGGTGACAACACTCCTAGCCAGCTACAAATTATGCTCTGCACAGGCGGAGATGGAAGCAGGCCGCCCCGCCAGCTGAAGCTGTGGGACGGAACTTCGAGTTTAGACAAGTAAGCCATGGTCCGTTTAACGGATCACTTGAGTTTTTCTACTAAAGGTTTGGTATTCTCACTATACAGTCTCAGACTTTTTTTTACATACTTTATTTAGTAGCCAACCAACAACATTTCAACTTGTTTACATCCACTTCACTGTACATTCGTCTTTATCTCTTACCTATGTTGCCCTTTTACATTGTGCCCGCTATTGTTCATACTGAGCCACCACATAGCTGAACTGGAACAAGCTACATTGTGAAAAGTGTGACAAGACTGAGAAAATCATCCATCCATCCTTTTTCTTAGCTGCTTATCCTCACAAGGGGGCACGGGAGTGCTGAAACCTATCCTAGTTGTCAACGGGCAGGAGGCGAGGTACACCCTGAACTGATTGCCATCCAATCGCAGGGCACCTGAAGACAGACATCAGTTGCACTCACAATCACACCAAGGTGAAATTTAGAGTGTCCAATTAATGTTGCATGTTTTTGGGATGTGAGAGGAAACCAGAATGTCTGGAGCAAACCCACACACGCATGGGGAGAACATGCAAACTCCACACAGCCAGAGTTGGGATTTGAACGGTCCTCAGAACTGTGAGGCCAACACTACAACTACTACGACAACACTGTGCTGCCCCATAGTAACTCATACATTTTTTTCTGAGAGTAAACCAGAGTGCCTGGAGAGAACCCCCACAGGTACGGGGAGAACATGTAAACACCACGCAGGTGGGGCTGGGATTTGAACCCAGGTTCTCAGAACAGTGGTGGTAACTACCAGTCGGAACACCGTGACACCTACGCACATACTATATCATTATCATGTACATTCGTTTACAAATATTAGTCTTTGTAAAATTAACGTATCCCTCGCATTTCCAAATTTAAACGGATTTTTAGAGTAAGGATGAGTTAGTGAATGAGTGAGCATGAGAAGAAAAAGAAGATAAGTAACAAGCAGTCATCAAGCAGTGTACTGTTAAAAATTGATTGTTGCTGCCCTCTGGTGTTCAGAATTTCCATTTCCAGAAATCAATCACCTAAAATTAAATAATAATAATACAAAATCCAGTAAAATATTTTGGTACGGTTAATCTAATTCACTTTCCTCTTACATTCACTCATATTTAAAACATTCTTCAAAGTCACTGACGTTACTGCATGTGTAGTTCTTGATTCAACTCATGTAAACTGCAGTACCAATGCCATGGCCTACTTTCAAAGCAGGCCTCCTCCTCTGTCACACACACACACCTATTTGAGCTCACTTTACAAAAGGTGGTTCGTAAGTTCTAAAAGACTGTCTCGCACCAATTACAGCCAACATAATTGTTCTATAATCGTGTTTTGGGAGTTTGCAGTGCGTGTGCACACCCTTGTTTGTCTGTCGTCCGTCCAGACAGGAAATGGTTGGAGCTGGTTTGAGGTCAGTGGCAGGAAAGAATAGCAACTACTGGTGAGGATGGCTGCTCCGTTGGGTCTTTGAGCACCTGTGATCATGTCCACCCATCATCTCATTATCCGTATACCTGCTCTCCATAGTTTGGTTTTACACCTAATATCAAAATGCCCTCGTCTTCTTTACGTTTCCTTAAAGATGTAAAACTTCAAAAACAAAAGAGAACATCCCATCCAATGGCCAGTGGCATCTATATAAAATGCTTTTCTTTCTGCTGCTCCACCCTTGTCTTTAAACATTTAATGATGCACAACAGTTTGACCACAGGAACTAAAAGGCTGTGTTTCTGTGGTGTTTACTACCCTGTGGCACACCACATCCCTCTTCTTCACATCTGGGCTTTCAAGCATCTCCAAAGGGAAAGGGGCAGTGATGTCACCACAAAAAAGGAAACTCATCTTTGCAGCTCCCTTTATTCAGAGTTGTCTCAAGCATTTACAAAAAAAAAAAAAAAAAAAAATGTATTACATATCAGATGTTGTCATTATAAAGTTTACAGCATGGGTGCATGTTTTTGGTAGTATAATACAGAAGCCATATGGTTCATTTTTTTTCTCAGTAACCTCATAATCCCCACCTTAGTAATGAATATTCTCCAACACCCAATATTTACATACACATTTCTTAGTGCATTTATAAATCAATGAAATATTTTTTGTTGCATCCATTTTATGTATGTTTGTTTGTGGTGCTTGTCTGCTATAAGTTTTTCAGTGTCACAAATCATTTTTACACAATTTTTGTTTGTTTTACAAGACAAGGATGTGAGTTCGCAGCAAGGTCACACATGCAAATAAAATTTTGTGTGAGTGTGTATGTGTGTGTGTGTGTGGGGGGGCGTTCTTTTTAAATGCACATCCTTCGGATTTTGAGTGAATGATGCACAATTCTTTAACGTCACCAACATAGTGCTTACAGGCCTAAGATCACCCAAAGGACTAACATAGAAATACCTCACCAGGATATTGTGATCATTTGAAATTGTGAAAAACTTGCATAACTTTATAGAAATAAAGCAGCATATTTATTTACGTCTAGTTCCTTCATATACATTACTTGTTTCCTACCTTTTTAAACAATTGTTGATAATATGAGAAGTCATTAATTTGGTCTGTGTGAATGTGATCAATTATTTTCATGCCAACAGAATTAAAGTTAATTTGAGCAAATTTGTTTCAGAAGTGTGTTTCAGAGTTTTCGGGATCCTAGTCGTAAAAAAAAAATCGAGTGTACATGTGACAAAATTGTGCATAAACACATGGTTTTAACATAAGTAACATTGCCATCTACTGGTCAGTCCTTGCAAGTACAAAAATAAACCCCCAAAAGCGTAGACATGCACATTGAGCTGTTAAAGTATATCGACACCATCGCCATATTGTATGTGGCAAAGCGGCTTCGCGATGTCTTGATTCCATTAGGCCATGAAATATCATTTTGCAAATCAATCAATTTACTTCAGAGTTTTTGATAATTATGAACAAAAAAGGAAATTATTTTTCAGGGAATAGTTCACCTCAACATATTGGAAATAAAATATAAGCTCGTTCATTTTTGCAATTGTAAACTTGGTTATTATTATTATTTTTAAAGCTTTTAACTGAACCAGTTCATTTAAACTTTGGTGAATTGACATTTTCACAATTTCAGAGAGAAAATGAGCCCCCCCCCCCAATAAACAAGAACCAAAAAAAATTGCTTATGTGTACCTTTAGGCGGCGATGGTGCAGTTGGCATCACAGTTCTGAGGACTGGGGTTCAAATCACAGCCCCCACTATGTGGAGTTTGAATGTTCACCCTGTGTTCTCTCCGGGCACTGTGGTTTCATCCCACATCCCAAAAACATGCAACATTAATTGGAGACTCTAAATTGTCCTCAGTTGTGATTGTGAGTGTGCCTGTTAAATGTCTCCATGTGCCGGCTTGCAACCAGTTCAGGATGTACCCTGCTTCCTCCTTGAAGATAGTTGGGTTAGGCTCCAGGACTCCCGTGACCCTGGTGAGGATAAGCAGTTCAGAAAATGGATAGATGAATGTCTATCATTAATGTTCTGGTATGCAGTCGGATATATTTTATTGACCATTAAATTGGGGTTCTCACCAGTACATCTTTATGATTGTATTGTTCAAATTTCACTGATAGATCATATGTATTTTTTAGAATATGTTTGAAAAGCATGGGACGTATTGTTTTTTTTTGCCAAAACAGACTTGTGATTAAAACCAGTATCCAATTTAGTCTGTATATATATATTTTTTGTCCTGTTATTGTTTTGTTAGTTATTGTTCCTGGGTACTCCAACATTGTCCCACACTACCAGCACATGGATTTTAGGTTAACTAAATATGCTGGATTCGTCATGTTTGTTCATACATATCTCTGACCAAGCTGGAATCGTCTCCAGCTCACCTGTGACCAAGTTGTATTGTATAAGATGGATGAATGGATAATTTATTGCAAAATAACCAGATGAGTTGTGTCACCTATACTGTAGTGGTTCCCTTGACTGCGTGGCGACCATTTCAGGGTTTAGTCCGTAATTCGCCCGAAGTCAGCTGGGATAGCCTCCAGCACGACCGCGACCCCAACCAGGATACGCAATAGACGGAAGAATCCAGAAGAGGGCAGACAAGCTACGCAAGTATATATATATATATATATATATATATATATATATATCCTCGTTGATCCTTGCCCAAGCAAAAACAACTCAAGGAAGCTTTTAATACTATTACATGCGGAAATTCATCTATTCCTGATCCGAGCTGATCTTTCCAAGTGTATACTGCTAAGGAGAAACCTACAAATTCTTCTTGTTTGCGTTGTCCTTCATTAAAGTAATGGGTTTGTAAAAGACCAAACTTTAACTGAGTTGTTGCTCTAATAGCGAGAGAGCAAATTGAGAAATTACTAAAGAGACAATAATTTATGAGAACCAATGAAGGTCTCCCAGACAGCTTCAACACATTCTGTCGTCTGGATTGATGATTGGTAAGGTATCAGTCAATAGGTGATGGTACTTTTCTAACCAACTAAATGTGCTGATGAAGTCAATCAAATTTCCCTCTCTGCACTGCCCTCAAATGTAACAGCTTTATGACCCAGTTCACACTAAAAACTCCATAGAAGCAAGTCTATTAGAAGGTGGGCAGCAGGCCAACAGGCATTAGTGTTGAAGTCAGAATGCACACCAATTTTATATTTCATGATTTACAGAGAACGTTTGTCAATGTTATTTTACATTTGGCTTCTGAGCAGGGCGACAAAGAGGCATTGTCATCAAGTGACGTTTCTGTCCAGTCAAGATGCTTACAAGCAAGCAACCTTTTGTTTTGTCCAAGTCATTTTTGACTTACTATCCACACTAACATTAAGAAAAAAAAATCTACCTGCCACATTGGTTGGTTTTTATGAATAATGTTAAAGGTAAAAATGAAATTGAAAATCATGTTAACAATTTTCATACAATTACAGGTAATGATTTGAGCAGGCAGCATGGTGGGGCAGCTTGTAGAGTGTTGGCCTTACAGTTCTGAGGACTGGGGTTCAAATCCCAGCACTGCCTGTATGGAGTTAGCATGTTCCCCCCCTGAGCCTGTGTGGGTTTTCCCCAGGCACTCCAATTTCCTCCCACATCCTAAAAACATGCAACATTAATTGGAGACTCTAAAATGCCCTGAAGTGTGATTGTGAGTATGACTGTTGTCTGTCTCCATGTGCCCTGCGATTGTCTGGCAACCAGTTCAGGGTGTACCCTGCCCAATGAGAGCTGGGATAGGCTCCAGCTCTCCCGTGATCATTGTGAGGATAAGTGGCTCAGAAATGGATGAATGGATGGATGGTTTAACTTCTTTGTGTGTTCCTTTGCTCGCCACACATTGTCACTATTGTTGGCATTCTTGTTACCTTTTGTGGGCTCTGATCTGATCATGTTGCTCTGTTCTCCAGGTTGAGAGCAAAAAAAAAAAAAAAAAAAAAAACAACCCCCAAGACCTTCCATGCACATCATTATCCCTTGTAACCAGTGGAAATTCTAGGCTATCAGGGAGCTAACATCATTTAACCGGCAAGGTCTGAGTGAAAAGATCCTCGAAGTTGACACCCAGGTTTGGGGCTAATTAAAGAAAACAACACGCACAAGTCTTCTTTTCAAGGACAGATGAGTTCAGTTTGTGTTTATTTTCACTGCAATCAATGGAATGAAATGAAATGCATGCATCAAAAGGAATGCTCACTCATTAAAACAAAGCAAAAAAAAAAAGGGGGGGGGGGGCGTTGATGGGGAAAAAAAAAGTCCTTCACATTGAGATGTACTTGAGCTGAGCCTACTCACAATGGCCTCCCTGCTTCTCTCCCCCTTTATCTCTTGATGTTGCCCTGTCTCTCACGCACATAGTGGCTCCACTGTGCAGCTTTGCATTGAATCCCTTTTCACTGCAGAGGCTCCGGGTGAGGGCCTTCCTTTGGCTCAGGAACTAAACAGAGAAGATGGTGTTATCTGAACGCTGCCAGGAGGTTGTCAGCTTGTATTGGGCAAAGCTGACCGAGTGGCCGGTTCGCGGATGCTCATTGGTGCCAGGCTCCCAGCACTGCTCCTCTGCGGACATCTGTTGTGTGTGGAATAGCTGAGGAGTTTGTCTGTGGCTGCATCTTAATCCTCCATCGCTTCAGCTGCAGCCATGCCTCACCGTACAAAAACCGGGAGCTCAGCTTGCTTTGCTTGTATTAATTGCCCTTTCCTGGCTTGCCGCTTGCTTCTGATTACGATCATTAATTTCACTTCCCCAGGACCACCACCATTACTGTAGCTGCTTTTAGACACACACACACACACACACACACCACACACACACACACACACAAACATACGTTGGAGAAGTTGCATATGAAAAGGTATGGTATGGTATGGTACCCTCAAACATTGATAGGGATAGCGAGCGTTCAAGGTAGTAGTAGCAGACAATATGATTTAAAATAAGTTGAATGTAAAGACATGATAATAGTCTATTTTGAGTCTTAAATGTTTTCATGGTGATTTGGATATTTTCAAGTTGCAAGGCAATGGTATTTTTCTAAAAAAAAAAAAAAAAAAAGAAAATACATTTATGATTGTGTGAAGCCTTTGGAATCGCTGCCATTGATGTCTGTGGGAATCAAATATCCATTTTAACATTGGGGATTGACAATGAATGACTTGTTAAGCCATATACAGTAGAGGACATCTGCAGATTATAATTAGCTTCGTGTTGACAGTTGCCCGCATGCAAACACAGTACTTCGGCCATTTGCAGGTCATCATCACTTTCTCCTTTCCACCTTGGCTAGGCTCTTCCCCTCGAAACGGAGGACAGCAGAGAATGCTGTTACAACACCCCAGCAGGGGCGCCACATCTGGTAAAATCCCAACATCTGGACAGGCTGGGTGGCCTCGTAATTACAGCGGTGCTTTATTGACTTCGTTTAAAATTGCCAGAAAAAGTCAGTGTCAAAGCATACTTAGCGCTGACACAATACATTTTTATGCTCATATGCAAACACTTTCCTTTAAGCAAATATTGTATCGGCTAAATGAGAGCAGCTCTGGGCAAAGTTGTATAGGCTCAGTGTGACCACAATTGTGGTGCACATTAATTCAGATGATCTAAACATTAAAAGACGTAAGACTGGAAGTCAGTCCCGATATAGCTACATCATGCCACAAATGGTGAGGCCTGTCTTTGTGTGAAATGGATGTCTGGAGTCTAATTATCATCCGTACACTATCATTATCTTTTAGTTTCGGGACCCTACTTCTCTCTAGCCCGAAAATTCTCCACTAATCGCAGTCTGTGTGGCCTCTTACCTTCTGTCACCTTAACACCTCAGAGTGGTGGATTTGCTGTGGAAGGAGAGGGTTTCTGGACCGATTAATCAGACAGCTGTACCTTAAAGGGCCTCACGGGGGCATCAACCCAAGGGTCACACAGCCTTGGTCGCTCATTTGTCGGCCAGGCACAAATAAAAACCCCTGAAGCTTGACGACTTTCTTCCTGAGCCCATGTAACCCAATTAGTGGCAGGCCTCAGATGGATGAAATGAAAACATTCCGCAGTCATAGTCCCGAGATGCCTTTATTCGTTTATTAAATCCATTTATTGTTTCGCTCCCTCCTCAGGTTTTCAAGAAGTTAATTTAATGGGCCAACAAGAAGTGTCTCGACAACTGAATCCAGTGGGTTGCAAGCATATTCCTGGCTGTGCTCTCGCTCAACCAGACACAATGACACACATCATTATATTAATCTGCCGCTGTCTTTTTTTTCTTCTTTTTTTGTGAAGGACACTCGCATAATGGGAGGTTGCCACAGCTCTGTGCGTGTTACATTTCTGTGTTAGTCCATGGGGAACAAAGATGTTGGAAAGTGTAGACAAAGACTGAAGGAAGAATGATTGCTCTGGAGGTCATATTGATTGACAAAGCACCCCATGGATTGGGCTATGGACTGTTAACCAGCCAACCCACTGTTTTGGGATCCCAGACTTCCACCCTGAAGGCCCAGGAAACAGGTATAGCAGTGAAATCAATAACTGACTCATAGAGGTTCTGATAGGTCTTATCGAGTCATCTGCGGAGGCTCCCTTGACACCCGTACTTGCATCCACTGAAAATAAAGCATGATTTGAAAACAAAGCAACATATCATCGAGGTATGGGGAGGATTTTCTGCCTTCAAGCAATAGTCAATACCGGGATAGATTCCTTTTTTGTGCTATCGGAAGTTCTGACAAGACACCAAATTCCAGCTAGTGTGACAAAAGGGTGAGAAATGCCAGGAATGATACATTTGCCAACCGAGACTTGGACCCTTTTGGGTTGCCTCTCCCTTGAGGACGTCTGAGAGAGCCAGATTGGCCGTCTTAATGCTGACATCCAAATGTCCTCATCCATCCTCATCCAGGAGATGCATACACAGTCATCAACCACAACAGGGCTCCTCCCCGAAGCAGAAATCTATTTTTCCAAGCCAAATAAAGCAGTGGTGCTGGGTGTGTCCCTGTAGGGCCTCTGTCAATATGTCATCATCACAGCTAGTTGGCAGCACCCCCTGCACATGGCTCAGCAATACAATATAATAAGTTTTCACTGTATTATTGTCAAACTGCATAGCCAGTGCAATGCACACACTTCTTTTCTTTCTATCTGAGACAACAAATGATCACAAAGTTGAGCACTGGATTAGTGAATTTGAATTATTTTATTTGAGTGAGTCAATGGCACAGAAACAACACGGATCCATGATGGCTTTGTTAACATAGTTTCAATGAATTTGTAGAACAAGCCCCTTTTAATACTGTTTTGATCAATTCTATGTAATGTGTACTCAGTTGTTCTTGTGTGTCTGCATTCAAAAGAAAAAGTGAATATGAATTATAAAAATAAAGTACAATAATAATAATACCCTCAATAAAAAAAAGAAAATGTTTAATGAGACTCCTGCACTGCAAAAGAGAAAAGGGCATTTGAACCTTACAATAACTGTTTTTACACTTGCTATAAAAAAAGCCATAAAGCAATATTTACTTTTTTTTCTCGCAGAACCCACATTGTAAAGAAAGGCACACGGCCAAATGCAAGGAAACCGCAGCAATAACAGACGTTTTATAAAACCAGAGTCACACCCAGTGGAACCTCTCTGGGCTTTATATGATTAGCCATGAGATGGTAATCGCCTTTACTGAATTTAATAAGAGGCGTTGCGAAACTAGCAGTTGAAAGGAGGCACAACAAAATTACAGGAAATTGACGCTTTTGCATTTCAAGGGAGGGAAGCAGAACAGTTTCACACGTGTTGTCTTGACCCTTCCAAAGTAAAAAAAAAAAAAAAGACAGCAGGAACGATTGTCTTACGATGACAATATTATTTCACACTTTTAAGCTAGTTAAAATGTTTCATATTCACTTTGGGATACATTGTGTTGGCCTTTACAGAGAAATATTATTGATTAATGAGCTTGTCATCTTAAACACTCAAAAAATAAATTTGTGGTGTTTGTACTGTCATCCGGAGTGGATAAGAGTTCGCAAGAGGAAATGATAGTCCATATGAGTGGCTGGTGGGTTGACCATGCAATGTTTTTCATCGCTGACTTTGTCATCTTCATGTTGTCTTATAGTTTTCTGTGGAATACAGCAATACTTCAAACAGCTCGAGGTGTTTGGATAGCTCAATTTGTCCAACTCAAACCCACCCAAGATTTGTGAAATGATCTTCATCCGTCACACTTACTTTCAACGAGGGATTGGGTTATCGTCATGTTGTCATTTTCTGTAATTGATGTAAATGGAGGAAGCTTTTTTGGGACATATTTTGACTGATATACCTCCCAGTGAAGTATTTTAGGAGTCACCAGTTTTTCATCAAAGTGTGCATCTAATACCTTTATTTAAGTTGGAAAAATTCCTTTTAGTTGAGCTATCTAAACATGACTATGAAATGTATCTCTACTGATCAGGCATAATCACGGCAACCTATATAAATGCTGAGACAGCTGCCAAGAGAATGAGCGTATAAATGAGCTTGATCCAGCAGCAGCCAATGGCCGTGCTTTCCAGGACGGCCATCGACTGATATTTTCGAACGCTTCTGCAGTTTAGTGATATTAATGCCATTCTGTTTAAAAAGGATACACAGAAAGACGTCTCTTAAATCCAACGTGCTGTTGAAGAGACAGCGAGATGGCTAAGAAAATGTGAGGGAAAATGGAAAGGTCAAAATCAAATGATACGCTTTCTCAAATGCAATTTTCTCAAGATGATATGGTTTTTATTTTCATTCTGGTACTATTTTTCATCCTTCTGTGTTTCTCTTTTTAAGGAACTTTTCATATTAGATTAGTCACTTTTAAACCCCTTTTCTCATCATACTATTGCATACAGGATATGCTCTGCTCTCGTCTTAAGCCCCTCCCACCAAGATATAGGCAAAGGAAAAAAAAACATAAGAGGAGAAATGTGATAATTGACATTTAACAAATTGAGACACCCAGTTTGAAGCCCTGAAGTAAATAAAACCTGACATTTGACAACAGCATTATCACCCGATCATCCATTAAAGGCCTCCTGCAGTATATAGAGAGTCAGATAAGTTGCACTGTATTATAATTTAAAATATATAGATGTGATTATGTTAAAAATAATCCTTTATTAAATTCATAGTAAAAGACATTCACCCCATTGAACGGCATGTGAAAAAAAATACTCTCATATAACTTAGACTGTTACACTGTATGCTCTATTGGATGATTGAATCAATTATGACTGTACAATTTGGAACAAATCAAAACACAGCCAAAAAAGCTTCTCATTGCAGATAATTTTAGTTAATGCATACAACACAATAAATGTTGTTTCCGTAGTTGACTTCAGTGTAACCGTAGGATAACATTGAGGATTTGTGCTTGATACATATTAAGCTACTAAGCACTTAATTTCTTTTTAAACAGTTGGGATGTTGCAATTTCCCAAAGAAATTCCCGTACAATTAAATAAATGATGTATATTGGTAATGGGAACTGTATGCCGTGGGACAGATTAGTTCAAATTCAATTGTTTGAAATGGGATTTTTAATGTTATTTTTTTAAACTCAATCCAATAAACCGTCAAATGAATAAAATAAATGGCGAGATATAGGTGAGTTATTTTATAGTCTAAGAAATACAAAGACAATGGAACACACTGTAACTGTACCAAAGTTTAATGCAAAGTGGTGCTGTCTTGTTTGCACTTGCATTGAGTGTCTAACATGAGTGAAAGGCTAACTTGGATTCATAAGCTTCTTCCTTGCCATTTCCATTGGCGTCCCTCTCATAAATGCCACTGGGCATGCACTTAGTGCAGACACGCGACCACACACGGCGACATTAGTCCCCCCCAGCAGACACTGCCATCTGTGTGTATGTTTGAGTGTGTGTAGCTGAGCTGGTGTAGCCTAAGCTCTTTACACGAAAGGAAAAAGACGATCCATGTGGCACACATGTAAATCTTGTGCCAGTGACGGAAAGAAAAGGCATGAGAGTCGCTCCCCTCCCCACGGGCAAAGAGAATCTAAAGCTGTCAAGTGAAAATCAACTTATTGTCCCACATAATCACTCTGTGCTCATTAGATCCAACAGAATAGCAAAGCGTCTGCTTTGAAAAAAACAACAATGTTCTTATTATTTGTTGGATAACTGGTTCCTATTGAGTTTATATTAGCAGATTGCTATTAGGGTAGCTGTTTAAACACTATAATTTATGAGACATAAAAATCTGTAATATCGATTATTCAGTCAATTAAATAAAAACCCGTGTACACTCATAAAGTACAACACAATAAAACATAATGTTAACCATGAATGAGGACCAGACAAAATTATAGTCACTGCACCTCATACATCTCATTTTTGCATGTAAGAGTAAACAACAGAAAACACCTTATACTGTATTTGTTATTTAGTCATAAATTCAAGTTTCAGAATAGTTCCAAGTCCTTGTAGCAAAACTCAAGCAAGTCAGGTCGACGACTCAGTAAATTTCAAGCAAGGAAGGAAGTCATAAATCATGTCATACAATCCTAATCATAATTTGCATTCAGTACAATCTGTAGTTGCATTAATTAGCAATACTAACACATTCACAATAACACTTCCAAAATCAGGTTCTGTATTGTTTATTAATTTTTCTTCTCAACTACTTTACTTCACTTTACAGTATTGACCAACTATCGGTTATCTAAATTGTAATGTTAATGCGGTTTACTGGTCATTTGGGGTTTTATTGTGACAGATTATGGGAGTGGTTTTCAAACCTGAGAATGTCATGGCAGTGGGGTCCAAACACCCTGGTTTAAATTTTTCGTGGAATCGTAACAATAGCAATTATTAGTGCTGGAGAAAATGTCAAGTGGAGGAGGGGTTCATGGAAAAAAATGTGAAAATCACTGGGTGATGCTATCTTCTAGATGCTGCTTTTCTCTTTTCCTGATACTTGGTTTATGAGTTGGCCTCTGCGTTCTAAACTAAAGCATATAGGTGGGGTGCCAGGCTCACACACACCACACATACATAAAAATGAACAGTTTCTTTTAAAATTAAATGCAGACTTTCGAATGTTAACAGGCAAGTCTTGCTATTCAAGTCCAAGTCAAGTGTCAACAACATTAAGTCCAAGTCAAGTCTTTTACTTGTTTTAGGTAAGCAAGTCCAAAGGCCTACAATTGACCCCTCCGTGGATATTGCGCAATCCGCGTCACTGACCAATCAGAGGCCAGAGATCTGCATAAACCAAAGTCCGTTTTTGCTCCCGCCATTTTCTCAGACAACATTGCATGGTCCAGTATAGGTTTAGTTAGCGTTTTATCGCGTATTTGGGTTATTTAACAAAAAATATGGTTAAGAGGTGTAGTCACGGACTTTGTAATAGTGACGACAGGTATCCTGAAAGGCCAGTTGGTGGAGTTTGATTCGTACCCTTTCCAAAACCGAAGACCCAGTACGAAAAATGCCTTCGATGGATCAAACTTTGTGGAAGACCGCATCATCAACTAAATCCATCTAACACATGTTTGCACGAAGCTATGCCCTATATTTGAGTTTCAATACATGTCTCGTATAAATGAATTCGAAGTTCTTCGCTAGCATAATACTGCTGCGTGTGAACGATTGACACACTTATTATTTGTTGAGCGATATTTAGCGATGATCGGACTGCACAAACATATCGATTTCTTGCTGGCTCGCGGCCGAAAGTTAACCAGACTATGTTTGCACGAAGATATGCCCTAAATTAAATTTTTAATACACGTCTCGTATAAATGAATGAGACGTTCTCCGCTAGCATAACATTGCTGCGTGTGAACGATTGACACACTTATTCTTTGTTGAGCGATATTTAGCGATGATCGGACTGCACAAACATATCGATTTCTTGCTGGCTCGCGGCCAAAAGTTAACCAGACTGTGTTTGCACGAAGATATGCCCTAAATTTGATTTTTAATACATGTCTCGTATAAATGAATGAGACGTTCTCCGCTAGCATAACATTGATGCGTGTGAACGATTGACACACTTATTCTTTGTTGAGCGATATTTAGCGATGATCGGACTGCACAAACGTATTGATTTCTTGCTGGCTCGCGGCCGAAAGTTAACTAGACTGTGTTTGCACGAAGATATGCCCTAAATATTATTTTAATACACGTCTCGTATAAATGAATGAGACGTTCTCCGCTAGCATAACATTGCTACGTGTGAATGATTGAATGAAATCAGAAGCATGGAGTCTGTCTCAGTTCAGAATGTATTGTATTGTATTTGCCATTTTTACTGTTTGTCTTACGTCAGCGCACGTGGCGTGACGTCACTTCAGGAGGTGTGGTTAAGTGCCCTGTACGGAGGGGTCAATTGGGAAATTAAGTATGACTGTAGTCAAGTCACGTGACTCAAGGCGGCAACACTGTACAATGTAATGTTAAACAAACTACCTGCTTGTTCTTGACAAACAACCAATGAGACGAGACTTAAATGCCAGTGAAAAAAAATCCAAATCAAATTAAAAGGCCCCAAAAAAATCCTTTATGCGTGTGCTGCAGCAGGAAGTGGAAACACACACACACACGCACACATGCACGTACACACGTGCACACACACCCACGC
Organism: Syngnathoides biaculeatus; assembly: GCF_019802595.1. Taxonomy (NCBI): domain Eukaryota; kingdom Metazoa; phylum Chordata; class Actinopteri; order Syngnathiformes; family Syngnathidae; genus Syngnathoides; species Syngnathoides biaculeatus. Next base: position 9,315,012 of record NC_084653.1, on the reverse strand, counting down.
AAACACACACACGCACACACATACAGGCAATGTAAATGTATCAGCACACATACACACACACACACACACACACACACATACACACAATGTAAATGTATCAAAATCCAAAAGTTAACATTGTTCATAAGAATCAACACATCGCAGCGTCCACGTGGCTACCGGACGTCAACTCCTGATACTGGACACTAATAAAAGATGAGTATTCATAATTTTCAAGACCATATATACTGTTTAACACTTTAACATCACATAAGTTATTTAAAAACGCCATTCATCCCTGTAAATGCCTCAACTAATGTTTTGTTAGCAGAATTTATGCTTTGTTGACATGAGCTCAGAGGCGTAACTGAGGTTGCTACAAACTGTTTTCACACTTTCATCACAGGATTTCACTTTTCTTGCTCACAGTAGTGAGATTTACGTGCAGTGTATCAATCTGGGGTCATATAGGGAGCACTCGAGGATTATTTACAAGCCCCTGAGACGCAGTCATAGTCAAGCTGATAGAAAAGCGGCACCCTAGGAACTGATGTAATGCGCCTCTGTGATGTGAGACTCAAAAGCGCCGCTGTTAAAAATGCTTTAGCAGAGCAAAAGTGATGAGAGCAGCTTGACGTCGCTGATGTAAATCCCGCCTCTGTTTGCTGAGGTCTCCCGATCAAAGGAGGCAGACAAAAATGGAGGGAGACAGGCAAAGAAAGGCATAAGCGGGAAGTTGCTACAGTCACTGTAGTTCTGATTTCTCCTTATCTCTTCCTTTCTGTACTAAAAAGAAAAAGTTTTGAATCTAACAAGTGCAAGCTGGCTCAGATAGTTAAGTTCAAATGATGTATTTCTGGAGGGCTAATGCATGCACCGCACACATAAGCATTTCAAACTGACTACTGTCTATTGTACGACTCCCGGGCATTCCAACTTTGAGGTAGATTGAAGCCTATCCATACCACGGATTTTAAAGTGATTGTTAATTATTTATTTAACATTTAACTGGTTATAGGCAAGTCCAGATTTAAAGGGACCACATAGGTGGCGTGATTTAGTATAAAAGAACCTTCAGTGAATTGTTGTCATTCACAAGCAAAGATGGGGTTAGGTTCATTTCTTTGTCAACAAGTGCATAAGAAAATAGTTGAACAGTTTAAAGGTCAAGTGTCACCCCTATAAACATTCTAAAATATATATTGTAATGAAAAATACATATAACATTATTCACTTCAATGTCTATACGAAAAAATAAATGTGAGCGGAGACTGCGTCATCCATACACAAAGTTGCAGAAGTGTCATTCTACGACATCCAAGTGGTCGCCATATTGGCTGCATCCTCCGTCAATGACGTCACCTGGACATTCGCCAATGAAAACACGCGGTGCACACGACTATGGGAAAACGAACACTCCCCTTCTGACACGGAAGCTCTTTTCGAAAAGGAGAACACCACATAACCGAGTAAAGTTACCGGGGCAATATTACACTATTGTTTCGAGCCATATTCAGATGATATGCGATCACGGCCAAACTGCCTCCCCGTACAATCCACTTCCGCGGCGGAGATGAGCCCTCGTGGCTCATTGCAGACGGCTGGTGTGGCTCATTTTCGGCGCTGAGGTGGCTTATCACGGAGCAGAGCCATGCTGCTTTAGGGGTTTGTTCATAGCCACTGTAGTACGCGATGAAAAACACCTTTCCTGCATTGTCATCGCACGCGGCTGATTGAGGCATTGGTGCTGCGTTCTTCAGAGCCGCTGCCGTCCTCGAGGCCGAAACACAGCCTTCGCTGGCAAAGCGACGCAGCAGCCCGACACCGTCCGATGCGCACATCGACACATTTCGTACGCAGATCTTTTGTTACGTTATGAGAGACTGATTACGTGGTACCCTCCAAACTATTATTTTTTTTAGTAGCTGTATACACACCTACCTGTCATGTGGAACCCACGAAGCTCTTGTTCTCTTCACCCCTGCAATCCATTTTTCATGACAAACTGGGTCTCTTGCAAACTTATGAAGGGTAAAGCCATCCTCCCCAGTGTTCAAGCAATTTCCAGCAATGCAACGAGCCGGCATTTTGGCTAACACGGAGGAACAACGAGCTACCTACCCGGAGGTAATACTAATGGAAACAAACGAGTCCACTCGAGGGAAGGTCTGTCCTTTACATCACTTCTTGCTTCTTCTCAAAAACAAATCCCTCGAGAGGATTTTCATGGCGGGAGTTGCAAAAAGCTGTATACGTCAAAATCATGTTTTGTGGTGAAAAACCGCATGGGCCCATATTGCTTGCCGTTTTGTCATTAATAACATACTAAAAATCATCCATTTCATGACAGTGGCACTTTAAGGAGAAAGTCCCTCAACATACAATAGCAAGGAATTTTGGGATTTCCTCATTGTCAGTCCATAATATCATCAATAGTTTTAGAGAATCTTGAGAAATCATTTCATGTAAGTAAGTGGCAAGGTGAAAAACAAATGTTGAATGCGCGTGACCTTCAATCCCTCAGGTGCCGCTACATCAAAACCCGACATCAATGTCTTGAGGATATCACCAGATGGGATCAGGAATACTTCAGAAAACCAACCTCAGTTTTATTTTTTTAAATAGCTCTATACACCCCTACCCGTCATTTGGATCCCACAAAGCTCTTGTGCTTTGCACCTGTGCAATCCATTTTTCACGACGAACCGGGTCTTTTGGAAACATGTGAAGAATGAATCCATTCTCTCGAGTGTTCGAGGAAAATCCGGCAATACAACGAGCCAGCATTTTGGCTAACGCAGAAAAAAACTGCAAATTTCTCACCGGTAAAACAGGTATTAACACTCAAACCCGTCACTGTAGGCGTCTGCAAAAGTCCTCACTTTCTGGTTCTTCTCTAACACAAATGCCTTGAGAAAATTTTCATGCCGGCAGGAGAAACAATCCATATGCGGCAACAATCTGATGTGCTGTGAACGAATGGATATGTCCACTCTGGCTGATTTTTTTTTGTTAAAAACAAACTAAAAATTATGTTTTAGGTGCCAGTGGCCCATTAATGTTCCAGTTGATGTGAAATGATTTACTTTTCTCATCCTGTTTATCAATAGCAGTTTATCCTTTTTTTCCCTCTCACCCTGCTCGTAATTCTGGTTTGTTTGGCTGAATCCTGATCCTCAATAAAACTTCAACTGAACTATAAAGAAATCACAGCAGAAGCTCCGAAAAACTCTAATTCGACCCAGTAATCCTACTTCAGCAAAAAGGAGATTCAGACTCTCCATTCTGCTTGATCTAGCAGCCAAACAGGACACCAAAAAAAAAAGGAGACTGACCAGAACTGTTTCCTATTGAAAATGTGTTGCACATTGTGATGTGCAAAATACGATAATGCGGAGACCCCTGGCTTTTGAACACATGAAGCTATACATCAAGCAAGAATGAAAAGAATTCCACCGACAAAACTTCAACGATTAGTGTCCTCAATTCCCAAATATTTATTAAATGTTGTGGAAAAAAAAATGATGTAACCAAGTGTTAAATGTGACAATGTTACAGTTTTTTTGGACTGTGTTGCAGCCATAAAATTCAGTGATTTGGTAAAAAAAATAAAGCTTATCGATTTGAACATTTAATCTCTTGTGTCTTCAATTAAATATAGGTTAAACATGATTTTCCAATCATTGTATTTAGTTTTTATTTATGTTTCATACGACATCCCATTTTCATTGGAATTGGGTTTGTAACGCTTTTTTTCTCATGTTTCAATTTCAATTCAACAGGAATCTTAAACTCGGAGAGACAGATTTCACCTTTTATTTAGAGAACTGTGCAAGTTCTGTTCATTTCCAAGTGATGTCATACATCACCCACTTCTTGACTCAACGTCTAGGCATCTGGTTCCCCCTTTTTGAATGGTTTTAAATTCCTTCTTCGTACACTCCTTTGATCTCCGCTGACCATTTGCCACTGTTTAGCTAGCTTTAAATATGAGCTTCTTATGAGCCGTGACAAAGATTACAGCCATAGCCCTCCACGTCTGGCTCTCAAGCAACGGATCACGAGAGCCAATGGACTCTGTGTGATCTTTTTTGCTCCTTCAGCTGCACTGTACAGATACGATCATTGCTAAGGTTCAAATGTGAGAGGGTGGGAAATCGCAACTTTCCACTGGAGTTGAATTGTGCCCCGGAGAGGAGGAAGTGTGGCTTTCCTATCAGATGAACCCATCAGAGGAGATGGATAATTCGGTTATCACATCTGCTGTGATTAGGGCGGCAGGACATTGTTTGTTGATAAGGATTTGCAAGCCTCTTGGAAGCTCTGTTTATTATTATTGAGAAACTTTTTTTTGAGTTGTGGCATCTAAATTTTAAGACCTCACCTTCAAATGTCTCTTTTTATTTATCTCATGCCACTTTTTGTCCAAGCCCTTTGTCTTGTTTTTTTGTTAGCCATGTAGGAATCTTTACACTTATTGCACAAAAGTATTTTTACTGTATTATTTTCTTTGACTGCATTTAGTTCAGACACACATTAGACTTTCTATTCTCATCTGGTTTCATTTTGAATTTGCTTTGGTCCCTTTTAAAGCTGTCTTCTTCATTGTCGGAGTCATTGTCATGCTTTTGCGGAATGCGACCCCTTCAGACAGTTGTTGTGTTTTTGTTTTCATTTCTCACTCATATTTCAGCTTATGTAGTCATGTCACCCGCTCTTAATAGAAACTCCAAAATGTTATTTTTATGCATTAGTTATCCATTTGGCTTCTCATTTTTAGCATTGTCATACAGCGGATTATTTCGCACTTTCAGTTCTGTTCCTGTCTTTAGGGGTCCAAGCAGTGTTACATGTGACAAGCCTGTCAATGCTTCATGAAGCTGATGTCTTGTGATGCTGGTTATGACATGAAGAAAGTCACAACTTGAGGATAGATCTTTTCAATGTGTCATTTGAAAGACTGAAGATCAAGTACAACAATTTATATTGTTGTCCATCAGCATCACTTGAGACAAATTACACAAAGGCACATATTCTAAATTTCTGAGTGTATGCAGGACTGTCTGAAAATATGAAATGTGTTTATTCATTTTTCAAAATTAATTGACCTGCTTACACGTGTCATGCAGTCATTACAGTGTCAGAACGACTTTGTCGGATCAGACAATAGACATAAATTACTGGTGAGAGCAGACAACATAACGTGACTATTTATACTCTGCTTGAATGGCTTGTCTTTACTATACAGTGCAGCAATCTATCAGCTCCAAATATTAAAGATTGAAATATAAACTATTGAAACAGTTGCTGGCGGCATGGTGCCTCAGCTGGTAAAGCGTTGGCCTCACAATTCTGAGGAGCCGGATTCTATCCTGGCCGCGCATGTGTGGAGTTTGCATGTTCTTCCCGTGCCTGCGTGGGTTTCCTCCGGGCACTCCGGTTTCCTCCCACATCCCAAAAACATGCAACATTGATTGGAAACTCGAAATAGCTCCTAGGTGTAATTGTGTGTGTGGCTGTTTGTCTCGATGTGCCCTACGATTGGCTGGCAACCAGTTCAGGGTGTACCCCGCCTCCTGCCCGTTGACAGCTGGGATAGGCTCCATCACACTCGCAACCCTCGTGAGGATAAGTGGCTAAGGAAATGGATGGATAGATGGATGGAAACAGTTGCTTGAATAATGTTTATTACAACTGCCAACTAATGGACTTTTCCAACTGGCGATCTTAAGCTCTGCCCTCCTTAGCTATCGTACTGCGCAGGGTAAAGCAGGGTGAGTACTTTTTACTTGGAAAGATCACGAGTAATACTATTGTAGTCTTTATAAGTGAGTTAGGTTTGATTTTCTACATTTAAACAATGGTGATTAACTCAGTCATTACCGTAGTCACCAGATGAAAAAGTTTGACTTGGCTCGTAATTGAACCCAGTGCTCTGTCTTAAAAGTCTGATGTGATACAAATAGGCAAATAGACATTTCTCTTGCATGACATCCCATATGTATGTATCCCTAACCCGACTCCTCGGCATGAAACATTACACACTTTATTCAGCAGGTCAGTGAGACACTAACAAAGTGAAAGTTGTTCTCCTGGAATGAATAAAGCGTTGTTAATAGTTAAATCAGACTCAGAGAAGATACTTCTCCATCACTTACCTTCGAACGTACAGCCTTGCGTTTGTTGATATCGCTCACATTTAGTTGTATGTTTGCTCTTCCGCAAGCCTTAATACATCGTAGACACTTCGTCAACTGTGTTTCAGGCTTTGGAGAGTGAATCAACCGGGCCCCATGTAACCTAGAAGGATATCTTTCATCACAATTGCACGTTCCCCAACTGCATCTGAGGACCATTTTCTTCGTGACATTAACTTTTCCAAGCACACGCTACTGACAACCTTGATTGCTTGTGGGACAACATGGCAGCAGGAGCGTGTCAAGACAATGCGGCTATCTGATTGGCTATTATTGTACGAATGATTGACAGGTCAGAAAGGTCCATTGACATACTGAATTACTGCCCAACCAAGTAACCAACCGACAATGGTGGACGTGTGTAGAGTACACCCTTGAAGCAACGAGAACCAGGACAATGGCAAAACATAGTGTTTTGGCTGAAATAAATATTACAGATGGGGGTGTCATCCACAGATGGTGTACCAACTGCGTGACAGCCAAATACAAGGTGTATGGAAGCAACCGTCGCCTGCAGGTGACATGAAGGAGAAAAGAAGCTCATTTGTGTGCATGGGTGATTAAATTGCTACCATATTGAGATTAGATTTTGCACACACAGCAAGCAAACCCTTTTCTCCTGAACTAACAGATTTGTAAGGTTGTCTGATGGAAGTGAACCAACCCAGTTGATGACCTCCAGGATTATTTTTATGAAGCCAATGGAGCCTCTGTTGTAGTAGCACTGAAATATATATTTTTTTACGACGGCTTTAATCCACGAGATTTACAAGTTTTTCAGTAGGCACCAGAGCAGATGTTATTTCCATGGTGTCATTTGATCCAGCTCCACGCCTTCATAAATTGATGAAGAAAGGCTGTTTCTTTTACGACTCTCCAATGGCAGTTTGATTCCGATTTTATAATCCAGGCTTGGTTCTATTATAAGCAGGACCTGTCCTGTCTGATTAGGTAGGCTCCACAGAGCCCTCAAAGTCCTCCACCGCCTCTCCCCAACTTGCCAGACTCCCGCTACCCCCATCATACTTATGCAGTGAGAATGAGAAGAGGCTCCAAACAATCCCCAGGCTCTCTGTCCCAATCTTTCTGTCGACATGGGGACAGGAAGAGAGCTGCCCAAAAGACTAAAGCCTTTAATTGCTGCCCTCTTCTTCTCTTATCCGCTTTCTTTCTTTTATAGCTTTGTCTGCTGACAGGTTGAGAATACGAGTGCAAAAGACCAACTTTTTTTTTTGGGTTGTGAAATATAAGCCTGGACCATGTTTTATTGGGATTACTTATTATCGTATTAATCAGGTGAGGATTAATTGCAGGATTCTACATGGTGAGTTTAGGGAGCAGTTTGTAAACACAAAGGAAACCCATCTGATTGAATATGGTGGTAAGTATGTTCATCCAAATTTTCTGCCCAATAGAAAAAAAGTCCTGAGATGTGTTTGGACCAGTCAGTCACATTTGAATGATTTGTCAGAACTGACCTCAACCCCGTCAATTAATAAGGGGGAACTACAACTGAATTTGGAAGCTGTGCACTTGTCCAATATGGTTGACCTTGTCCATGTCACATGTGACATGCGTATCATTCTGAATGAATAGACTACAATTTCAACTGGGAAACTCTAGTAAAAAGTCACCCAAGAATGATGGAAACTGGTTTTGTAACAACATGGGCCAATTCCATATTTTACAAATTTTCTTCAATTTGAAGTCCCTGTATTACTTGTAAGGAACAAACTTGTACAGACATGTCAAGGAAATATAAGCAGCAGACGAGCTGTGATGTATGAAAATAAATAGCACGGAGCACATTTGTTGACAGATTCTAAAAAGGGCCAAGTTTCATGTAGTCCAAAGCTGGAGGATTTCTGACTAAAGGAGACAAGATGAATGAGGAAGTTACTTTCTACAGTTTTTTTTTTTTTTAATTTGTTTTATTTTTTTACTTTCTCAGTGCACTGAAAAACTGACCCAGGACTCATTTCCTGTAAATAGGACAACTCTTGCATATGCTGTCTGCACATTTTGTCATTGTCTGAGAGTGTTGGTTATGCAAGCACCCTTTTCCCTTCTAATTTCATCAAAGGTTTGGGATCGCTTCTAATTGGGCATCTCTATTTTCGGTTGTCTTCCAGCCCTTGTTTTGCACCGTCTTTGACAAAAGGCAGTGCAGTGAATTTTAAAGCTGTGCGATAACAGAGCCATTCGCCACAGTACTGAGTTTGACCCTACAACCAGCTTCCATGACGGATGTGGGATGATTCGAGCCCTGCAGCTTAGCCTGCCCTACTCAGCACAACACAAATAAACCCGCTCAATTTCAGCCTCATTTTCCCGTGTTCCCCATCGTTTTCTTCACCTCTCACTTTCTGTCAGAGTCTGCAGAGCTCTAAAGATAGACCCACTCTGCATGCTGTCTATTTAAAGGTGCCATCTCCACCCACTGCTGCTTTAAGTGGTGACTAAGACTAAGTGTGCGCATATGCATGTGTGTAGGCGGTGTCGGGAAGTAACTAATCACGAGATTACATCATTCAACTACAAAATTAATGTATTTGTAAATCACCATTTACTGGGGGTAAATATGTAATGAGATTACAGTCGCTTTTTTGAAATTTGCAATTTCAGTTACATAAAAAAAAAAAACAACAAGCACTTTTTTCACATTACTTCCCTCTTCTAAAGTGGATGCTTGTAATTGGCTTTCTCTTCTTCATGTGCCATTCTGCTGTAATCTCAAACATGACATACTTTTCCAAATACAACCTCATACTGCCACCTTGTAGTATTTACAGGCTCATAGTTACACTTCTGAACACATAAAAACACTTTTGAACAGTTTCATTGTTATAATTTTGGATTTATGGAACACTCACTTATGTGGTTTGTTTTCCGAAGTGATATTGTCACATATTGTCCTGCGATTCCCTGGCAACCAGTTCAGGTTGTATCCTGCCTGAAGACAGCTGAGATTGGCTCCAGGACTCCAGCGACGCTTGTGAGGATAAGCAGCTCAGAAAATGGATAGATGGGTATTGTCCAATATATGCAACAGACATGTTTTGTATTATGTGTTTACCCTTCATCATGTTTTTTCATTCATCCATTTTGTGAGCCGCTTGTCCTCACAAAGGTTGTGGGAGTGCTGGAGGCAGGTACACCCAGAAGTTGTCGCCAAATGATCGCAGGGCACACATAAGCGAACAACCATTCACACTCACATTCACACCTATGAGCAATTCAGTCTTCAAATCACCTATTCTGGATATTTTTGGATGTGGGAGGAAACAGGAGTGCCCGGAGAAAAGTCTTCCAGCCGCAGGGAGAACATGTAAACTTCATACAGGCGGCCCGAGATTTAAACCCCGGTCCTCAGAACTGTGAGGTAGCCATGTTAATCTGCCGCCCTATTCATCTTTTTATCAGTTCATAATTTGTCTAGATAGCAAATGTTTGGATAATTCCAGAATAATGGTTTTAATCCACTTTATTTATATTTATATAGTATACACTGTAGATATTTCGTGAGAAAACATCTGAGGTATTCAAATGTCATTAGTTACACTAAACTGAGAAAGGAATTGCAGCAGTTACAATACAATTACATTTTATAATCATAACCAACTACATTTCCTTCATAATCCTCCCATCAATGCAAGTAGTAATGCATTCTGCTACTCTGATTTTTACTGACATTCTTAATTCACGTGATATGCATCGAAATCACATGAAGAAGACTGAATGATCCATGATTTAAGATATTTAGAAGGATAGAAAGTTATGGTGTTATTGATATTTATTTTTTTGGTGCATTATGGGAACAAGTTCCAGTGAAAAAGAAAAGTCCCACATTGTATGCTTTCTCCTCCCTGTGATATAAATTAAGAATGATGTTCAGATGAAGGCAGTGAGACTGGGAAGAAAAGGTTTGCCTGCCAATTAGAAACAATCAGGCTGATTCATATGGCGTGTTCTGTATCTGCGGCGAGAGCTCCAGGCAGGCACAGTTCACAGTTTTCAGCACTGTGCTTTTGAGTCTCGCCCTCACTTCTCTGCATTATTAAATAATCCCTGAATAATTCAGAACATTTCATATAGCAAACAAATATTTTGCAACTTGCACCCATAAAAAGGGTCGACTAAAGCTGCTATTTTGTATTTTCTCCAAACTTGAGTGTTAATGTCTGTCTTGTTGGAATTGATGAGTCGAGTCCGAACAACTCTTGCCATGAGCCGTGTGCGTCTCCTTTTCTCTTACTGTGTATTCTCAATGTTGTCATGTTGACGCTGTATGCTTGTCTAATCTTCCATCTCCACATCACAGAAATGAGAATGTTCATATGTCACTCAAACGTAAATAAATTAACATATTTGACATTTAATTTGAGTCCTGGGATGAATAAAGTACCTAGTGTAGCTATCCATCTATCCATACGGCATTAATGTATGTACTATAACACATTGTATCTTGTACTGTATTTCCGTTTCATCCACTGAAAAGGAAGTGATGTGATAGAGTCTTCCTTTTCAACCACTTTTAATATCTATTTTCATTTTTATTTATTGATTGATTTTAAGGCAGCAACATCCCGTTCCACTAAGACGTTACATTCTGTTACCCTGCAAATGCTGTGTTCAAATGTTCAAGGTGACATCTAAATCCCATCGATGATGCTGCAAGGACCAGTGCCTGCGCGGACTTGCTTCTACTGCTTTGGTGCACATTTTAAAGAAGACTTCAGGAAGTTTTGGGAATGCGCATGTGCGGTGCGTGCGCACCATCACGCACACACCCGTAAACACATGCTCCTTTTGCACACATGGAAGCTAAGGACATTTTACAGTTGAGTGCTTAAAAGGAAACCAGCTTCATCATTTCGTAGTCTGACAGAACTCCGTGTGATTGGGTGATGTAACTTCTGAATAGTTTATCCCTTCAATATATTCTCTATCCAAAAACACATGCAATCTATGGCAAATCTGAGCAAAAATCTAGTACATAACTAAAAGTACCGACAGATATTGTACTTTAAAACTATTTGACTAACTGTGTATTTTATCATAAAACCATACCTTTATAACCCTAACTTAATGGTGGACTATCAATAAAGAATTCAATAAATTAAAAAAATACTCCATATGCTCATTATGTGAAAAGTGGGAACCAAAGCTTGAAATTTATAAAAACATTCAGTGTATTAGTTATAATTAATTTTTTAAATACTGTATCGAGTTATGGGTAAAATTGCAGGTAAAACTAATCACAAGTTCAACAGGGTATTGGTGGATCTTATGACTAACATTGGATGAAAATTAACAAAAAAAAATACATTCGAAAATTGATGAAGATTAAATTATTGAGGGACGTGTTTACAGTATGATGGCATGCCAACATTTTATTTTAATTTTTTTTTGCTAAAGAATAACACAACATTTTTAAACTGTTCATCAAGTAAATATTCCCGGTTTAATTATATAAACAGAAGTTCTGTAGCTCATTTGGCCTCTACCGATTGAAACGAAACCATTTTTGAACGATACAAATATTTTAAAAATAAATATTCTCGATAAATGCATACTTTTGTTCAAATATGTTACTTCCTCACATGTATTTTCACATTGGTATTGGCATATATTGCGACTTCTCCCATCAGTTTGAATTTGATTAACTTCTATCTTGTATGTAAAGTTACAGCAGATTTATATTTAACATCAACTTTTATTTTGGGTTCCAGGATGCCCTATAAAGTTGTAATTATTCAATTAATTCAAAAATTATGATAAAAATGATTAATACACATCTATATTTACAACACTCAAATCTTTTTGGTTGACATTAGTGCTTGTATATTCAAGAGGCCTAATGTCATTTATGTGTTCCAGCATAGCAAATGAAAAGAAACAAAGAAAACGCTGCAGGCTCATTCTTGAGCAAAAGCAAAAGGAAGTCCAGAAAGCAGCTCTTGTCGTGCGATAAAGTTTGCTGCCTCATGTGTGGGATCGCTCCTTTTTTTGAAGCAGACTTTTTTGGTCCATAATTTATACATTTACCTTACTTGCTTCTGCGTGCGTTGGCCTCCTGCATTTTTAAAGGCCGGGCATTGAGGGATTTTCTGTCATGCTCTCTTGCTTTGTTCTGATCACGCAAGCTGCCGCTATCCGACAAACGGGAACGCTGGCAAACATTGAGGCCTCTAACTCGTGCCACCTAGTCCACAACAACCTGCATGGGCAGACGCACAGATGTAGTTGGCATGTGTCACACTAACGCAAACACAAGATCGCTAAGTGGAAGAGACGCACTCCTTTCCCGTCTCGACACTTGCGTGTGTATTGGACGCATAACAGGCAAAATGGCGCCGTTCGTGTGGGTCTGGGCGAGAGAGGAGGCTGCAGTTGCGTGAGTGTTTTCACACAAACACTCCCAAAATTGAGTAGGCCACGTGTGTCTCAGCGAGCCGAGGAATAGTGAGTGTTTCTCACACACCCATGCATGCGAAAGGAGTCGACTTCATCTGTTCCCCGTGGAGGACGCGTGGCAGGCAAAAATAGATAAACGAAGGAAAGTCTGACTTGAAAGTGTAAAATCATTCCTAGATAAAATTCTGGTAATTAGTTCTCATCTTGCACAACAATTATTCATGGGATTTGAATTAAAAGACGATTACAACTTTTTACATTTTCTAGACCAAAATGACTTTATTCACACCAAAGAAATTACTTAAATTGTTGTTCATGAAAAAAAAAAAGAAACAAGTTTTTTCATTTTCTTTTTTTTCTTTTCTACACACAAAAAAAAACCTTAAAGATGGCCACTTAGTTGTCACATCCACTCACACAATAGAAATCATCTAACTGACATAAGCTATTGCTTAAAGTCAATGCAACGCTATTAAAAAAATATTAAAAACAAACAAATTTTTCTAAAAGTAAATAAATAGATACATAAATACTACTACTACTAGTTTGACAGATATAAAAAGAAGAATATCAATACTTATTTTTACTTTTTTTATTTTTTTTATTATTATTGTGATTGTATATAATGAATGACAAATACAATATTATATATATAACATTTATAATGATAATAATAATTATATACTTTTCTTCTTATTATTATCATCATCTTCATATGAGTCATACATGTAGGAATGGAAAAACGGACTTGTGTAAATACACAATTACAAATTATGTGGCTATTTAAGGATGGTGACATTTTTTTCATATTGAATAAGGAATAATTATGTAAAATGCTCAAAACACAAGCCTTTAAAATACATTAATTTATAATATAAGATAATTTTATTGATGCCATAGAGGGGCGGAATATTCTAGAATATGTGAGCATTAGAAAGTCCAGAGGCTAAAATATACACTGAATCAAATCTTAACTTGAGGCTACTGATTGCCATCAGGCAGACACCTTTAGCTTCTTCTGAAAACACATTAATCAAAAGTATTTTTTCAAACTTTTTGATCTATATTGTTTTGTGTGAAGATTGTAAATGTATTTTCTAAATCTATCATTTACTAAATGTCTCACATTTTGTATTACAAACATGAACAAATTAGTTACTTGCTTTCCTCTCTTTCACTTCAATAAAAATGTCACAAGTGTTTCAAATACAATTTACATAATCATTAGAAAACACTGGGTTACATTAGTGTTCTCTTGAATGTAAACATACACTAACAACTTCACCATTAGTTACACAAGCACAGTGGATGAATGCAGAATTTTGAAAGTCACTTACAGTCAGTGTTAATTTAAAAAAAAATCTTGTCATGTATAATTGTGACCAAAGGATTTGTCACCTAACTTAAAATTGGTTTCACTGAGTTTGCTTCTTCACTTCTCATGTTTATGTAAACATGTGATTCACACTGTTGCTATATTATTGCGAATACTTGGAATTCTGTCTCAACATTCCATCAAAAAAATGATTGGAAATCCTGTCACAAATATTGTCCGTGTAGACTCATGAAAACTTTTCTTTAAGACTTTGATTAACTCCAAATTTTGACCATGTTTATCCAGCTGCCTGGCAAGCTTACCAACATTACTAACACATAATTAGCTTAATAAGCGGTGTAAACAGAAATATCTCAACATATGGAAAAACCACTGCAAACTAAAACAACAATGTTAAAAATTTAGTTGCGTGAATACGTCTGTGTCAAAAAAAACAAAACAAAAACAACAACTTAATGATCTTTCTAAAGAGACACTGTCCAATCAAATTCCATTTCCCAGATTGTGCAGGCGTTTCCAACTGTGTGGTCAGTGAGTGTGACTGTGAAACATAATTTTCACTGAACATAAACACAGATTATTTGTTCTTACTCTCCGTAGACAGCCCCCGATGGACACAGAGGCCCCCTCCTCATCTTTGGCTCTGTGTCTCTTCCTCCTCCGTGCGCTGTCATCTAGATTCCCTCCCTAACATGTAAATTTAGGTCAGGCCACAGTCTTCTCTCCAGGCTTCGCAGGAAAATGTGGAAATGGATCGCTTCACACTAGTTAATCTTATTGGGAGGGAGGGAGAGAAATGGGAAAATAGCAGGGCCTCATGCAGACAAGAGAGGGGCGAGTAGAAAAAAAGTAAAGTGGGTTGAAGTTGAGAGGAAAGAAAAAACTTAGAGGAGAGAAAACTATTGGGCACATATGCTGTACAAGGAGTATGAGAAGATGAGGAGTGAAGTGGTGAGAAGAGCAAAACAGGAAGGAGGAGAAAAGAGAAAAAAAGAACAAAGAAGAGAGGACTAAACGGAAGAAGTTTAGGAGATAACAAAGAGAAGAAAGAAGTATGCCATCCACGTCTCATCATGACTCTCTTGCCAGCATCACAGCTCCCCAATGCTGGCAGCCTAACAGACAGGCCATATGGCTTCATTATGACGCACACACGCACGCAGCCGCTCATACACACACACACACACACACACACACACATACACACACGCTAACACACGCGCTAACACACACGTGCACTTGGAAAAACTCATGCATGTTCATCGCTTCAACATGAATGTGCATTTCCACGTTAGTAATTCTCAGTCAGGTGCAAACTCTTGCATCGAGGAGAGGATGAATGATGAATGGAACAATAGGGATGAGAAAGAGGAGAAATATGCCTTTGGAGAAGTGGAAAACCGGTCCAATTAATGGCGTTTATAGACACAGTTCTGTTTCAAACACTTATTCCAAACACAATTCCGAAATGTGATTATCAGCCGCAGGGGCTGAAAATATTTGGTTTGCACAGGAAATCACAGTTTTCTCCAGTGGACCGACAAACACGCTCTGTCAAGATAGGAGGACCAGCCCAACACAAGGAAACATTCAGTATTTTCATCTTCCTTTTAGCTTTTGATCCACATTTAAAGTACATTTTATTGCACTGTTTTTCATTTCTTGTTTTCTTCTGGCTTCTTATTTGATGAAATATTTTCAGATGAATCCATTCATTTTCCATGCAGCGTGTCCTCATTGGGGTAGTAGGTGAGCTGGGACCTGTACCGGCTGACGTTAAGTTGAAGGCGGGGCACACCCTAGACTGGTTGCCAGCCAATCACGGGGCACATGTAGAGAAACAAATGTTACCATCTAAGGACAATTGAAAGTTTTCACTGAAGCAAATGTGCATGCTTTTGGAATGTGGGAGGAAAAACCCACACAGGCTCACGGAGGACATCTATACTTCACTCAAGAAAGCCAGAGACGAGGTTCAAACCCCAAACCTCCAAACTATGAGGCAGAAATCCTAACAATCAGCTCACTGCTACCCATTTTGTTTATTGTCAATATTTTTTTCCAACTCTACATATGGGGGTGATATTTCAACTGGCTTCATTCAAATGTTCCTTATTTGTTGTGAGTGACTGTCTTCAAGTTTCCGATAGGTTTTTTTTTTTTTTTTTTTGATAGTTAATGGTTGGAGCGCCACCTATTGCTTGGGCATGCTCTTGACTGCCTTGGAATTAATGTTCAATTTGGAAAGGACTTTCTTTTTAAAAATCAATTAGTTATTGATTCATATTTTTATGAATATACAAAACAAGACTTTGCTTTGCAAAAGTCTTATGTCATTACAATAGCTTTGTTTTCGTAATTATTTAGTGTTTTGAAACGTAACTATTGATACACATACAAAATCAATCTGCGCCAAACTGGCGGGTGGTGACAGAGACAACGAATTAAATTTTGCTGGATATCTGAATAAGGGGACAAATAGAGATTTTTTATTTTTATTTTTTTATGTATGAGTTACTATGGGAGCGGCACAGTGGAGCAGCTCTAGAGCGTTGGACTCACAGTTCTGAGGACTACTGTTCAAATCCTTGCGCCGCCTGTCTGGAGTTTGCTTGTTCTCTTCGCGACCCTTTTGAGGATAAGCGGCCCCAGAAAATGGCTGGATGGATGGAGTTACGATGGTATCAACAGAAATGTCAATCCCCCAGAATCTTACTAAGACCTCCTGTCTGGTTTTCATGCTCAATTAAATACCAAGTAGCCTGCTAGCTTTCAAACAAATAGACAAATAAAGCTCTAATAATTGTTCTCACTTACTGTATATACAGAAAATAGTTCATCGTTGGTGAAGGCATAATACACCATACTTTGTGCACTTCAAATTATATATGAAGATGACATTGCTAAATCAACAGATGTTCTGCAGAGTTGACTACTGTATGTATGTATGGTACTCAACCTGTACTTTAAGATCGTACCACGAACCTCACAGGGCTCGACACACATGACAGTCATTTGGGTCATTGTCCACATGATGGATGAGTGTACTCAACCAGGCAGAGTGCAATGCTCAGGGGCCTTTTTGGGGGCTCCTGGGGATACATATCTTTTAAATGAAGACTGTTTGTAAAGCAAGGCACTATAGATGTGTCTTCGTGGATTACAAAAGACTTAGCACTGTTGGTAGTTCATCGCTATCACAGTATGAGATGAAAAAAAGAATGACGAGCATCCAGAGCTACTGTATGTATGTTACATTCACCACATACTGAGTTTAATATTTACTATACATTTTTAATTCTAATATTATCAACATCTTAGTTCTGTAGTCTGAACTCCTAATATGACACTCAGTTATGTTTTTAGTTGATAATTATCAGGTCTACTGAAATAGAATGTTTGTTTGTAAAGGGAGATGGCAAAAAAGGACAAATATCATTTTTTATATTCTTCACCTCATGGCACAGTTCCCTCACTTTAACTTATTGTCAAAATATCAATTTAAAATATGGATTTGCTTGCTTATTTTTTCAAATAAAATCATGTTCAAATAAAGAATTATTAATTAAAAACTAGTACTTTCTTTATATCCATGTAGATTCTGAGTCACCCAGGTTATAATAGAAGGCAAAGGTTGAAAATTGGGACAACTGATCACTTCTGATTTGTTCGATTTATTTTGTGCTTTTTTTTCCTCATTTTCTGAAACTGTTCAAAAAGGACTTGGGCAAATATTTGGCCTCCTGTATCGATACGTCACAGTCAGTGACAATCACACTAAACTGCAGCAAGCACAACAACTCTGAACAGACACAAAGCAAGCCTTTAATCATAAGCAGTCAGTACAGGTCAATCTGTTTTATTGGGCGTGTGTGTGTGTATACTGTATTATATATACACAAGCACACATGTATGCACATAGATAGATAGATAGATAGATAGATAGATAGATAGATAGATAGATAGATAGATAGATAGATAGATAGATAGATAGATAGATAGATAGATAGATAGATAGATAGATAGATAGATAGATAGATAGATAGATAGATAGATAGATAGATAGATAGATAGATAGATAGATAGATAGATAGATAGATAGAAGAATTGTCCCCTTTTCTGGATTTATAATGACATTGATAACCTGAAGTGACATCTTTAATTTAGGAAATCCTTAGTCACAAAACATTTCCGCCAATAATGCAATTATAAATCTTTGATGTCAACAAAATGAATTAGAACTCCTGCCTGACATCTAATTGCCATTGCCTTTTTTATTATTACTAGTGGAAAATGATATATATTGTAAAAGATTTCACAGAGCCCACCAAGCAGCAAGAAGAGATTTCTATCCGATGATGTGGTAGGTGTGGATTTTCCAGTGGGTTCTTATTACAGCACACACAGCTTTATTAAATTAAACTATGCATGTAATCCTGTGCAGTCGCGTTTTAGATCACTTTGTTATTTATTGGAATTATTGGAGGACAAGTCATATATTATTCTAATACAATCACTGATGTGAATATCCTGAAAAAACACATTTGATTTTAAGGTGATAACAGATTTATAACATTTAATTTAATCATGAACCAGTAACACGTCCACATCCAAACATTACCCTCAAAATGCTGTAAACATTTTGGTTTGACATCAAAAGATGAACAGGAGACAAGCAATCAATGCTTTAGGTTTTATTTACATATATTTACAACTGGCTCTTACACACAACATATTTATTTGTATTTGTATTTGCTTAATTATCTATTTTTAAACTGTTAGTTGGGTTTTACAAGTATATACAAGTGTATCAATAGATGTTACATGGTGTGCAAATGTCACATTTTTAGGATTAAAAAGGAACAAAAAGGATGTCATCGTTACAATAGCACAGCATACCCAAGAATTTACATAAAATACTGTAACCACTGATGAATACAGCAAATGGAAAAATAAACAGAAGTAGGGCTCATCCACAAACAAACAAAGAAACGCATAACAGGAATGATAATCATCTGACGTGAGACTGCAATGGAAAGGGTAACATCAACAAAGTCAGAATACTGTAGTGGTGCATGACCCTCATCGTAGCCAAAATATTATTTAACCTCTCTACGAGGGTTCAAATGTGTCAGTTGGAGGTGCTTTGCTGAGATGTCCTCTTAACGTATTAAAGTAGTACACCCCATAATTTTTCAAATTCAGTAGAGCAGCCATCTCAGGACGGTCTGATTTTCTCCAATTTAAGAAAATAAAACGTGTCTCAGATACAATGGGTGTGACGGGTTGGTATTGTTGATTTCCACCTAATTACAGTTACTCTCCTGACTAGCGGAGTTAGCATTTCCTTTGAAGACTTGACAGGGGAAAGCAAAAGGGGGCAGAGCTAAACAGTGCACTCAGAGTATTTGCTTCTATTTTTTCCTAACCACCTCTGAAAGGCTGTTAAATATCTCTATTCAATAGATCTGTAGGGATGTGCTAAATGTGTTTATGAGGTTTGCAGCATGCTGTCAAAATCATAAATCACAAATTGGGTAACATCGTGCTAAATGTTAACCAGCTCAGTTTTCGCATAACACAAAAAGAGGATTTGTATACCTGTCTAAAAATCTGTATCCATCCTTTCAACGGTATTGTAAGATCCAAGTCTTCCTTTAGGATTAGAGGCTCTGAATGTAAGCATTTCATTTGATTGTACATCTACGAAAATGAGTTTTTAAGAGTATGAAGTGATGTCAAAAACCTTGCCAAATCATTGTCAGATGGTAACCTGGGAAAGATGTAAACAAAACTGTGGACTTGTATATAAAGAGATGATACTCAGGGAGTGAACATTTATCTGACCATTGCTGCAAAGAGATAAAAACAAGATTAATATACAAGTGTAAGGAAAGCCGCTTTTGATACACGGCTACCTTCTGTAGGCCAAAGTTGTACTTAAACTGAACCCAAATTGTAACTTCCTAAGAACCAAGAATCACATTCTTAATGTAGAGAGCAGTGGAAGCATATATTTACTATTGATAATTGCTGTTCTATGCAACAAAACAATATTTTAGGTAAGGAAAAGTACTGTACTTAAAATACAAATGAATAAGACGTTTGATTGCAAATCCTTTGCCAGCAATAACAGCAAGACAAAGAGACAATGTTTCTGTAGATTTCTGAGTTCATTCCTGATCTTCTATCATGTTGTTGAAAATTAATGAAAATTAATGCGTCTTTCCCAAAGGAAGCCATGTAAATCACCTCCACTGAGTTGAACAGATGAGCTTGATTGTTGTCAAAGCTTTAGCCTTCGCATCACTTTGGTGAAGGTTATTCTTTGACTCATCAGTCCATGAAACTTTCTCACAGAATTTTCGAGGCTATTCTCAATGCTTTTTGCCTGGCCCCGTGATTCCTCTTCTATTTAATGGTTTGGTATGGTCTCTCTACTTTTATTCATGAAGTCGTTTTTAGTGGTTTGTGATTCTTTCACTCAAAAGGTTGCTAATATCACGTAATAATAATAATAGTATTTAACTGTTGAAAGTCTGACTTTTTGTATATTTTTGGTTTCTTTCTTCAGGGCATTTCAAATGGTTGAAATGTCTATGGCCAATGTTGATAGAGTTCTTTTCACCTCAAGAATTGCTTTTTTTGTCCACATATGGCTAGTTCTCTGGTTTTCATGTTGGTCATATCTCTTCTCTGTAGCAGTCCCAAGGGAAAATCTCAAATCAGACATAAAGTGTGACAATACAGAGCTATTTATTGTTTGATTGATCAATCTTAGAAGAAAAAAATACAAATGAAGCTTTTTATGTATGTTAGGATAGCCCAAAATTCCCAAATCCAGGCTCCGTGAATTGTGACATGAAACGGAATGAAGCCAAACAAGACACGATCAGACTGAGGAACAAAGTGGTCATAAATAAAAAAACAAACATCCTGTCCCATACCATATATTGTACATGTGGGTTCACGAGACAGCAAAAAAAAAAAGTCTTTATTGATGACATCACCATTCTACAACAATCCTGTTTCCACTCCCAACATCGGCACAACATATCTGGTTGTAATCGGGTATGATCACGTGAGATTTTTGTCTTGGATGACTGGATTCTAGATCGCTGGTGGATCAGAATTCTTGTGTGTCTGATAAATGTCTGTTTGTCTGGGTTTTTATTTGTACTTTTTTGTATTTTTTCTTTATGATTAAGGTCTGTTACAGATAAACATACAAGCAAACTTTTAGAAAACCTTTAATATTTGCGTAAAAGCGAGAGAAAAAGAAAAAGCAGCGCATAAGTCATTGTTTGGGTCAAGTTAAACTGAGATCAAGGAGTTGATGTCATGCAAAATGAAATATTTGGAATTTCACATTTTATTATTTATTTGGGGCATTACGATTTGAATACACTGCTCCCCTAATTGTAATATGTATACAATACAAATCCTACCGAGAAAAAATATATATATTTTATGGGGTGTCCTAAGTGAAGTCAATTTTAAGAAATGGTAAACACATTTTTTATTTATTATTACCATAGTCTAGTGAGTATCTATAATTTTGCTCAATTCCTCTATTTTCATAGAAGGGCTATAATATTAAATTGTCATTAGAATTGTTTGCATCCAAACTGGTGCAAACTGAACATCTTCTTTAATTGCTCATTGTGAGGACATTGTGAATGCTTTAGTACCCCCTGCTTCTATTGTCCGAGTTAATTCATCTGGGCCAAGTTAGAGGAACACATGAATGGAAGCTGATAAAAAGAACAGAGCCCTGCAGTCTCAATCAACAGCAGCCCAGTGCTCTCAGGGCTCCGGGCCGGGGGGCTGAGCTGCCTGTTGCCAGGATACTGGCCGGATCCAGCTCTGAAGTCCCGCTGTTTTATTGGACAACACGCTTGACACCAAGTTGACCCCGGATTGGCCCTTGACCTGGGTAGTCACACTGAATCAGTCCAACCATGCACACGCCAACTGAGGAGAAGCCTGGTGCTGCTTACCTGCTGGTCCAGACGCTGGGCACCATGCAGGCCCCATGGATGAATATCATGCAAAGTGACATCTGCAGCCATTTTAAATCACATTTTGTATAATTATTATTTGATATGGTGTCAGCAACATGACACAAATAATTGTTTTACTTGACTTCCAATATTCTGGGGACTTTAACCAGATAATCAACCAATTCTTGTGTATAATGTATGTTAAATGTGGAAACTAAGATTATGAAAATGATTGTGAGTTCATCATCACTTTCTCTGATTTAAGAATATCATGCCAATGATCTAGAAGCCAAAGAAATGAACTATTAAGTCAAACCCCTACAGATAATAAAATAAATAACAAAACACTGTATACCACAGTAAGAAATGAATAAATGAAAGGCCAAGCTGGCATCTTTATATGTATTATCCAGCTATGATCCCAAAATAAATTCCCAATACAGGCTAAAATGTTCTTGTGCCTTAAAATACCATCCCACAAAATTCCAACATGTTTAAAAGACACTGATGTAAAAGATCTAAAAATGATGAAAATACATATTTTTAAATTGTCCCTTTTCACATAAACCAGTGCTTGAGCAGACTTTAATTAGCATATTATTCCTGTCCCACAAACACGTGTTCATTGTCTCAGTCTTATCCCAAATTATTATTTTTTTAAGATACTATCTTAAATAGGTTTCGAATTTGAGTTGACGGTGCTCTGTCACATTAAATCTACACTTCATTTGGGAAGTATAATCAAGCTCATTTTTGTCTTCCGTTCCAACAATCATCGTTGAATGTGGCTGGTCACGCACGCATGCGCAAAGAAAAAAACAAAATAAACCCAAAAAAACATTTACATAACAGCATTCAGGCCTACTTGCATTTTTTTACCTCTATACGAATGGGACAAAAACATACAGTACTCTTTGTCTGTTTTTATTGAAAATTGGTATGGTGGAAACAAAGCCTTCATATTTTCTCCTCGAAATCTTCAGAACTGATTGCGTGATCAGTTGTTGACTTCTCAGGCACTTCATCCACGGCCTCCCTCGAAGTTATAATTCTGACTCCTTTGTCACAAGTGACCCCCCCAGTGAAGGTCTTTTCCAGAGGCGCGGCTGAAAACAAGAGGTGTCAAAACGTTTGCAGTCACGGCCCCAACCTTTACAAACAAGCTGCCCAAGGAAATCAGCTCCGCAAAGTCAGTGAATGCTATAAAATCTCTTCACAAAACCTTTGTTTATTGGGTGACCTTGTTGAGATAATGTATTGATTTTTTGACAAATTACGTTATTTGGTCACGTATTTTTTTTTCTGAGTGCTTACCTTTTTTTATTATTTTGTTGTTTCTACATTGTATCACTGATATTTCATTTGCTGCCTTATGTAAATAGATTACAGTATATTAAATGTTTTCTTAACAGTGCTCCTTAATGATCATACATACAGATATTCTAAGTAAAAGAGGTATTTTTACTATCGCACCCAAATTTCAAGGTTTCCCCTTCTGGTACATTTCTCATGACAAAACCCAGACGCGTAAAATTGAACACATGGTTCGTAAAACTACTGTGGTTGCATTGCCAATGAAGACGTTTTAAGCTGTCTTTTGTTCTGAAGTGCGACTGTTTGAGATGGTTTACTGGTCATTCATTCCTCGTATGATCCATGCTATGCAAGATAAATTAAATGGGTTTAATTTGACTAGAAAATGTAATATGTTTTTTTTTTTTCTGTGCGACATAAAAATGCAGGTGCTGCTCAGCAAGTGTTTATCAAACTCATGACAGGGCGTGCTTGCCAATAGGAAGTAGTGAATCTCTATGTAGCTGCATATTTGTGCTCATCTGTGTGCTTTAAAAGCTTTTGGTGGTGGTCTTAGTCAGTCATCATCTGATCCAGTAGTTGAGCTGAGGCAGGGATGCTAAGAAGCCACTTGCAGCATGTTACCGCTTCAATATGGGGAACTACCACTTCACTTTCACAAATTTCTACACACATGCATGGATATATAAATTATTTAATGCAAATAATAACTAGCAGTGTTTTTTTTTTTTTTATTTCTGTGATGCTGAGTCATTGTGGTTTAATGCTTTCAAAGTAAAGAGTTGGAGTGTGTGTGTTTTTTCCCTACAAGTGAATTACAAATATTGAAAAAAAATAAAAGTCCATGATATCTGGACGTAGCTTCAATTTCTGTTAGTTTCCAAACCTTCCATTGAAGAATCTATTCAGCACTGAAATAGATTTTAGGGTTCACTTCCTATATATGATCCAGTTTCAGAGCAGAGTGAAAGAATAATTTTCTGGTGGTGCAGAGAGGCTTTTTGTTGTTGTTGTTGTGGCCTACAGTCATTATGGGAGCTTTCCTGAGTCGGACGGGGTAGGTTACGCCACGAAGAAGTCTCCAGTTAATGTGGCCAAGAAGGCAAAGCAAGAAACAGAAAGAGAGGAACTGGCAGAAATGAATCTATTTGGATGAACACAAAATGAATCTCAAGAACCCCTCCATATCGAATACATATTGCAGAAACACAGATTTTCAAGTTCTGGTGAACATCAAGCTTGCTTCATCATTGCCATTTTGTAACAACTGACTTCATGTTTAAAGTGCGACTGTCATGAAATGGATGATTTTTGCTATATTATTAATGAAAAACCCACAGCCGATATGTTCCTTTAGCCAAAATGCCGGCTCATTGCATTGCTGGACATTGCTTAAACACTCGTAAAAATGGATTTAGCCTTTATAAGATTGCAAGAGACCCGGTTCGCTGTAAAAAATGGAATGCACGGGTGCAGAGGACAAGAACTTCGTGGGTACCAAATAACAGGTAGTCAGTAATGCGCCCCGGCTCGACAGTGTTCAACAAGTACTGCGGCGGCTTTGAACATACCCCTAAAAGCAGCATGGTTCGGCTCCATTATATGCCACCACGGCTTTGGGGACGGGGACGTCTCTAAAGAACTCAGCTGCGTGCACCCCGGCTCTACTGTGTTGCTCAGTACTGCGGCGTCTGTGAACACCCCCCTAAAGCAGGTCAGCTCGGCTCCGTCATAAGCCACACTGGCTGGCTGCAATGAGCTGCATGGCTCATCTCCACTGCAGAAGTGGATCGGACGGGAATGAGGTTTGACCGTTATCGCATATCAACTGAATATGGCTCGAAACAATAGTGTAATATTGCCCCGAGGCCTCGAAACAATAGTGTAATATTGCCCCGGTAACTTCACTCGGTTCTGTGGTGTTCTTCTTTTCGAAAAGAGCTTCTGTGTCAGATGGGGCGCGTTTGTCTCCCAGAGTTAGGAGGCGCCGCGTGTTTTCATTTGCGAATGTCCGGGTGACGTCACGGACAGAGGACACAGCCAATATGGCGACCACTTGGATATCGTAGAATGACACTTCTGCAACTTTGCGCATGGATGACGCATTCTCCGCTCACATTTATTTTTTCGTATAGACATTGAAGTGAATAATGTTACATTATTTTTCATTACAATATCTATTTTAGAATGTTTATAGTCTGAAGAATGCATAATACCTTATCTTTGTCCTTTTTCTCACTGACTTGTGCTGTAAGATCTATTTGTGAACAAAGACATTAGATGACATTGTTTTGTTCAATTATTGTTTCATTGATATACTTGATGTAAATTTTTGGCTCTCTCGTTGAAAATTTCCCAACAGAAAGCGCATATGCAACATATCAGATTTTTTTTCTTCAATCAAATACTCATTTGCATAAAAACTTGCTTTTGGGTATGATTTTTGAAGTTTTCTCTTCCTTATTGAAGCATCAGATGCAGCCCAGCTTGCAAGCGAATCAGTAAGTTTACCACAACACTTCTTTATATTAATCAGATTACTGCCATTTAATAATATATATGATCGTAGTTCTGTGTATGCTATTTTGTGTTCATGGACATGTTTCTATTTTTTTATGCAAGTCATATTTGGAATAAATTTTCCAGCCCTGTGTATTACTATTAGTGAAAAAAAGACAAAGAAAATCCATGGTATGCAATGGTTTGCGCCCCCCCATCCCCTGATATATCCCTCCCCCCACTCCACACAGAGAGCAATGAAACGTCAATCTGATCTCCCTGTAATTGAAGATGAATAGATGTACTCATATTCTTTCTGACCATGACTGCTCCATCAAACCCAGGCGTTAATAAAACTGAAAAAACAAACTTCCTGAATATATTTTTATTCTGTCGTGAATTCCACTGGATTTTGTATATTCCATAAAGATAAAAATCCACTGCAATTATTACATCTAGAAGAGGATTATGTTTTCGTCTGTTTGGGTATACAGTGGAAGAGCAAAAATTTCAAATATTTTTCCACTATTGATGTGACCTGTAACCACCTGTAATAATTTAATTGAAAAAAAAATCTATGTAAATGGTAATGGTTAAGGGTATGTATTGGGGTTTGTAAAAAAAAAAAAAAAAAAAAGTCTGTATTAAACATAAATGGGAATGAGGCTATGTTCAGACTAAAACGGTCAAATGTCAAACTCATGTTAAATGGGAGTCAGCACACAAGTTTTTGCTGTTCTTGAAAGTGCCTCTGAATAACACTGAATAAAATGGAAACGCAACAGGGGGCTTTTCCTGGCATTTTTGTTGTCACATTTTACAGCACAAGCAGAGGTGGGTAGTAACGCACTACATTAACACCATTACATTTACCAAACTAACACTTTCCATTAACTGGACTTGTTAGAGTATTTTAAATGCACTGCAATGGGATAGACCAACGTCATATGACTCCAATTTAGCAATCAGATGACTCAAAGCAGTCACATGACCACGCAAGTAGCCTTCATTAGCCAATCAAAAGGACTCTTCTTGGGGTGGGGGGGTATTTCAGACCACTTTAAATTTGACAAATTACAGATGTTTCTATTGTTGTTTTGACACTGGATATGGCACCATTAGCACTATCCCTACTGTGTCGCCCACGCTCACGCACAGTCAAGTCTGTTCAGCAGATGGCGTCTTCCTGTCATTTAAACAAATACAGCAACTTATTTTGTTGTTGGTTTTGGGGCAAATAAAAAGTAAATTTTCTTAATTTCCATATATCAATATTTTATTTTACTTTATGTTCATGTTCTAATTTAAACAAATCAGAAGTTACTCAAAAGTTAATTACGTGCATTTTTTTTCATTGAGTACTTTCCTTCTCTTATTTGAGAAAATATTTGATGACTACTTTTTACTTTTACATAAGTCATATTATTCTAAACTAACAGTACATTTGCTTCAGTACAATATTTGGGTACCGACCCACCTCTGAGCATGAGCCATTGTCCACAGAGAAGTTCCACAGCATCAGAGGGATATCACTCAGAAGAATGGTATTTTTTCCCCAAGATCTTGAATATACAATGGAACACAGTGAAGATAGTCATCATCTAGTGGGGAAAAAAATGACAACATAGAAATTATTGAGAAAAAGATGTGAAGAAAAATGGTTAGCAAGGGTGCCAAGAGGCCGACAGTAAATGTGAAGGAGCTGCAGGAATTTCTGGCAAGTGGTGCATCTCCCCTTGCAAATTCCAAAAGTTTTGTTTGGTGCAAACACACTGCTCATCACCAAAAGAACACCACAACTACTGTGAAGCATGGGGGTGGCAGCATTATGCTGTGGGGCTGTTTAGCTTTAATGGGGACTGGGGCCCTGTTAAAGGTGAGGGGAATTATAAACAGTTCCAAATACTAATTAGTTTAACACAAAACCCTCCACTGTCAGGAAAGTAATCGTAGAAGAGCTGAACTTTATTTAGTGTTAATAGTTGTGACTTAAAATGATTCCAGATGTGTAGTGAATCCCATGTGATTGGTTAATTCTGAACACAGCCTCATCCCCAGTTATAAGCGGCTGACCATACGTGTGCAACCGGATTATCTCAGTTATGTTTATATCCCTTCTCAAAAAGACTTAATTTTGTAGGGGAAAGAGGTTTTGAAATCATTAAACTCGAATCTCATATTTTTTTTTCCCCCATAAACATTTGAACAGGTGGGTGTAGAATATTTGGATTCACTGTATACTATCTAGTAAGATTGTATAAAACTGTTATTTAAAATTGCTAACTGCAGTGCTATTCATTTCCAAGTACAGGTAAATAGTGCATGAACCCTAATGACAAAGTGCAGGCCAAGGATGGGCCCATCAAACTTCACAAAAAATCTGCATATTAATATGGGAGCTCAAACATTTGTATGTGAAAAAAATGACATTTGTAATGGGCAAAGAAATCAGTCTGTCAACAATGATTGGAACAAAATGTGCTTTTGGTATGATGGGTCAGAAGCTGTGATGTGAAGCCAAGTTTCATTCAGATTTGATCCAGATTGCGCATTTGGCAGCAATTTAAATGTAACATGGAAAAGTACACTGAATATGTTTAGACACTTATATCTAAGACAGATCTCATCAGATCAGGTTGTAAATTGTGACATGTATGGAGGATCCTCTTACATTTTTTTTTCCCTTGCATTAAAAAAACAAAATTTCAACATTTGACCACTTAGGTTGTATACACTGACTGATAATCGAGCTAAGGCGTTCTAGCCCTGGCGGAGGTATTCGTTTTGCAATTGCTCTTGTTCTCGATAACATTTATTCACTTCAATATTCAAAATGATAGGAAAACTTTATTTGCCCCACACTGAGGATCTTGACATTATAGGGCAAACCTCAAGGTATGTTTCAAGATAACAGTTCTCCAGTAAGAGTCAGAAATACAGAGAGTAAAAAGTGCAGAGATAAGAAAATTTACAGTGAACATAGAGTATACTATGTGTCAAGGCACATTTATTCATCATCACAAAAGGACTTCACAAGCCAACAGTTCACAGAAATAAAAAACAACCTCAACTCTCCATCCAGGAAAGGAAACAGTCAAACAAAACAAAAGGAAAACCCCTTGCCAGCAATTGCCTATTGAGTGATCACCCTTCAAAGATGACCAAAATAGAGAATGGTCATGAACCTCAGTGAAAGATCAACATGTCTTGAGTTTAAGGCTCATGAAAAAAAACACAAGGTACCATTTCAGCAAGCTACTGTAACCCGGTTAAAAGTTGGTACAGGTAAAAGTCCAGTATAATAGAATAGCAATTAGGTTATAGGGTTTCTTTATGCAATGTGGTGGAATATCTGTTAAACTGTGTGTGCTGACTTTATTTTCTTTTGTAGGGATTTGTATTTAAATGTGTTTGATTCATTTGTGAAAAATAAATACTTTTGTTTGTCATTTTATTGTTGTAACCATTGTTTAAGAAGGACAGGAAGTGATGTGCTTAGGAGACGGGGGACAGAGAGAGAGAGAGAGAGAGGGTGCGAGAGAGAGAGAAAAAGAGAGAGAGAAAAAGAGCTGGACAGTGTGACCGGAAGTGCAAGGTATGAGTGGTTGTTTGAGGACAAAGAAAGTGAACAGTGGCCCTTTATCAAAAGTTGATCAACGTGTTCGACAAGGACTGTTGAAAGTTTAACTGGGATAGTGTGTCGTTTGAGTGGACTACTCAAATCACGCCGTAACGTGGTGGAGTTAGCCGCTACCACAGGGGCTAAGTGCAAGGATGTGACTTGGCTTGGGCGCTAGTAACCAGCTAACGCTAGCTTGCAAGGCCTGTGTGTTGGACCATGAGGGACAGGACAAGGGCGCTAGTGTTGAGCTAACGCGGCTAGCGAGGACTGTGTTTGGACTTCAAGGAAGAAAAAAGGACGGGGACCGTGAGGACGCCGGACAGAGGAAAAACCACCTTCACCTTTCTTCACTCCTGCGTTGGGAAGCACCGCAGTGACATTGGGCTTTGAATTTCGTTTGCTTGCCGGCTATATTCATGTTTGTTTGGGCCCTTAGCTTAGCATGTGTGCATTGTGTACCTGTTATATTGTCTTTGTTTATTTGACTGTTGTGTATACATGTTTGATTTTCTAACCTTTATTTTGTTATTAAATGTTCACACTTTTTGTTACATAACCAGGTGTATTATTTGACTATCTGCAAGACAGTTAAAAAAGTGGTGAGATTATCTGGTAGTTTGATTATTTAGGATACGATAGGTCCTAGGATTAGGATAATATTAACTCATAAGGGGAAATATTATTTCAGAGACTTTTTGATAGAGAATTAAATGCACAAGTAAAGAGTAAAGTTGTAATAGACATTTAGAGTATTTATCATTGAGTTAATTTATTAGTTTCCTGCTTTGGAGTGAGTAAAGAACTCACGTGGCTACCTCGTGGAAGTATTTTATACTCGAGAGGCGCTACACTAGAAAGGCACTAGGCCATGTAATATTTTTTTAAGAAGCAAAACCTCATTTCAATATCTCATCTCAAGTGACTTGGGAGCCACTTCGAAGTGGCAGTATAGGGGTAGCATGACAAAAAATTAGACTGTAGTTCCAGTGAAATGTCTTGGGGAACCATTTTGGATGAACTGTTTTAATAGAAAACATTATAATTATCCATGCAAGAGTAACATGGCCTCTATGTCACTCATTGAAACAAAATATGTAGTTCTTTATAACAATGAAATCATTTTTACAGGTAGCTTTTCAAAGTTATGTGAAGTTATTGAAGTTGTGCTGGATATTATGGTGGATTGTGAATTGAAGTGTAATATTTCGATGATTTTTATATAAAATCTAATTGCTTCTTGAAATGCATATCCATCACATATGTACAAAATTAAATGGGAAAATAATTGTGCCGCCTTTGCATAATGTTGCTAACTAACTTTTGCCATTGGTAGAAGTACATAATATGGAACAAAAATACAATTGAATATGGACAGTTACAGAACTGCAGCATAAAACCATGAATGTACACAATAACATACACACACAAATGGCACAAATAGCATCATGGTGATATCATTATAATGTCCTGCAGTGACTGTCAACATATTTTTTGTTTATATCATAAAAGCTTTGAAAATGTGTTTTATTCCATTAGGATATGTATGTATAAACAGTGATGATTTCTTGAAGAGTAAATAAATTTGACTTCTTATACATTTCACAAGCCCTCACCAGACTGCATTGGATGTTTTCAAGCTGGAGTATCTCCAAATAAAATCAATGCACTGAGAGTGCATTTGAATTGTCCTCACCTTAGGACTCAGTTTTTTTTTTGAGTGCGAGCTGTCCATTTACACAAAGCGGATTTTGCATCAACCATCTTAGAAACGAGCATTTCTTTGAAGTGCACTAATCCGTCTTCTACCTTCACATAACCTTTTCTGACACAGGAGAGTCCGAGTGTCAGCTAACTGGCCACACCACATAACCCCACATCCACATGTTGTAGCCTACCTACAGTGGCATACGTTGAAGCTCACGATCCCAAAGAACAACTGTAAAAAAAAAAAAAGTTATAAGAAAAAAACGAGTTTGTGACAAAGTAAATCATAAAACATTCCAATGATTGTCCAATTTCAGTGAGTTTTAATTTCTTCTCTGGCCTCATCATAAGCCCACACTCCACCAAGACACGCTTCAAGAACAAAGGCTGATGTCTCTGACTTGGGAATATGACAAACAACTGGACCAAGCGGTGCATTATCCAATTGGCACGTTCGTTGTTGCTGGGTGGTCTGTCTCCTCTCTCTGCTTGGCTCATAGTTTTAACCAATCACCTGCCAGATGGGGGTCACTCAAACTCTTACTATAAAGCACGACCTTTGGCCCGGCTTGTTCAAGGACTGAAAACTGAAGGGCCAATTACCGATATATGGGATTGTTATATTTTAACCTATGTACTCAAAATTGGTGGAAAACTATTGTGTGTTCACATGTGTGTGCATGCCCGTGTTGCATGTTGGCAACAGACAGTGTATGTTGGCTGCATCTCTCTCACTTCTCCCATCTCTCTCTTTGTTCCAGTTTTGCCTCTGAAATGAATCTCAAGCTTTCAAGACTTTTTTTGATCTGCTCATGAGAATCTCCCCAAATCCTGCAGATTTTTTTTTAAACTTAAAATGATCTTTCATCTTCCTTCAATGCTATATGGTACTTTTGAGCAATTAAAAAATGTGCACGGTTTGCAATGTAAATTAGGTTATTGTGAAAAGATTTATTCAAATTGGCCCACTCTTCTGTTCCTCTGATGGTTCAACTTTAGTCGCGTCCTCTTACCTTTGTATATTGAATAAACTGACTCACATTGTGGGAATTCTCATTGGACAGCCTTTGGAATTGCAATAATTCCAGTTGGGAACTTCAGAATAAACCCCAACTCATTTATCTTTCAAACAAAAACGTTAGCGTGTTAAATAAATCCATCTGGAAATGAGCTGATTGGAAGTAGCCAAGAAAAACAATGGCAAAGTCTTATGATGGTGAATTTATACCTAGAAACTGACCAGTCTTTGCTCTTGTTCCATCCAGTTCAGATAAAACTGCTGGTACATCACCACCCACCTGGATAATCTCTCAGGCCAAGCCATAGTTTACTAGATTTCAATTCCTTCTGACTTCCAAACCACATTTATATCTGTTCTCTCTGAGCCTCTATAAGGATCAGAGGTGAAAACCAATAGCACCCGCAAGCCCAAGGCATTTCCGGAACCATCCACAGCACGTCACCAAAATATGATCCACGCAAATTCCTTTGTCCAAAATACATTAGAGGAATGAACAATATACTTTTGAAGTCTTCACATAGACTGTCTGTTGATAAAATAGTCAAGGAAAGCAATGTTTTTAGGGGGTTAAGGTGAAAACATTTCAGTGATGATGAGGAACAATACAGCTGGGTTATCCCCATGATTGCTTACAAGATGACATTTTCCCTTTCACTGAAATGCTAGAGGTTCCCTTGTCATTGCCTTAATTGGAGAGGATTACATTATATGGAATGATCCAACTTTTAGACAGGGTCCAATCAGGATGTTCACTGTACCATAAATGACCTAAACAGAATTAATTTCCTTCCAGTAAAATTTGGCAGGTACTGAGTGTATCAGCTGGACACATCAGAGCAGCATCCTGACCAAACCTGTAACTATTTGGCGGCTGGTTCCTCTCAGTGTGAAACAGTAAGGAGTCTAGTGCCTCCAGATGTGTCAGCTCATGAAGGATTTAGGTCTTTCGAAAGCACTGAGCTCATTCTTTTGGGCTCCACCCAAATCCTGTAATCGTAGCTTGATGATGGGTTCAGGAGCAGATTGATTGCTTAATTAAGAGTTTTTTTTCTGGCCCAACTTCTTCTTTAGCAGAACAGTACAGTGCAATGCCTTGCTCTTGACCCGATGCCTGACATTCAACAGGTACAGTCGTCAACCTCTGGATTACATTGCGGTGGTGTCTGAGCCAAGACTATGTCACAATGGCCACAATGTCCAGTGAAGCTTAGTAGCTTTTGGGAGCAAGGTTATTGAATTTCTGAGAAGCTTCAGAATCTGACAAAATCAATACCTCACGGTGTTATGATGACTTATGACATTATTCTTTTCTTTAATAAAAACTGATTCATCGTTCAGCATTATTTAAGAATTATTGGACTCTGTAGAGGTAAAAATAACTTTTGGTTGTTCGGCTGTAATCATAACTTTGATACAAAGATGGATTTTGCAATGAACACCACTGATTATAGGAGATGCTTTGTTTCATTAGAAATGCATGAAGTTGTTGAAATTCTTGTCCAAAAGAATCCCCAGATGTTGTGTGAATTGGGCCTCTCACGGTTGTGCGTAAATTGCAGCAGTAACATCAGTGCAAGTAATACGAATGGGTACTTAATGAGTAATATTTATCCTACATGGCATCGTTAATTTGATGTTTTTGCAGTTGCAGTCCAGTATTTCAGAAGCTATATTTGTAATGTTGAGACAATGAATATGTAAATAAATGAATGACTAGCATGACTCACCTTAGACTGCCAAATGAGTTTTCCCCAAAATAACATACATTGTTCATTTTTGATTAACCTCTGCCTTCAAAACTCCTTCTTTTCTACTTATTCTTAACCCTTATGGGATTTTCAGCACAGTATCCACATACGCATTGGAAATCAAAGTCTTATTTGGATCTAGAGCATGACAAAAAGTGGATCTGTTTGTTTTTTGCTCATTCCAAAGTAAGTAATTGAACAACTTCAAGATTAAGGCAAACAGAGTCATCCATACAGACATTCCCTGTACCACATTTCTGTTTAGTGTCATCTGAAAATTTAGGCCTCTAAGTAGAAAACTGCGGTACAGCATGGACTGATTGCCAATTAACTACTGGGTAGAGTCAAACGTACTCTACCATATTGTTATGATAGGAAAACTAAGGAACACCACTAAAAGTATGATGGAGTTATAACTAATTGACCCTTGGATGTAGTGGTCAGGATACCTGAACTAGATAGTGGAAAATAAAGTACTGTATCTCTACACAGTGTGAATCTGACAGACAATTTTCTCATCTGTTCTAATAGAAGGAAGAGAATGATAAAGAAGGAGTTCAAAGTATCAGGTGAGCAATTAAACTGAAGTGCCCTCTCATCATCTTCATTTCCTCTCCTCCAATTCTTCTTCCTCCATCTCCTTAAATGTTGCTCGGCATCCATTAGATCTGGCATCCACAAACTCTGTTTTATCTCCAAGAAACTTTACTGTGCTGAACTCCTGATCACCCCGATAAAATCACCGGGCTAATTAAACAGAGGCTAATACAATGTGTTCCTGCATTTTTATTGGCATATGTATGTGTGTACGTGTGTGTAATCCGCGGAGTGTGTCTCTTTATCTCGTCTGATGTTCCTCCCACTCTCTCCTTGTCTCTCAGGCTCAGGGAAATGATGCTGAATGCAGAAAATATGGCACACGCTGAAAGCAGCATTTAAATCTTGACAGTGGTTAGGATTAGCTAGGTAACGAGGAGGACAGCTTGGCGAAAACAAGCCGCCGAGGTGAACTCGAGGACAGGGAGGCGGGGGAGGATGGTTCTGGATCTCAGTTGCACAGAAAAATGGGACAAATTTCATCTCAAAGTTTCATAATTACCTCTTTTTTCCAAGTTTCTCTTTGAAGTTTCTTCACTTTTAATGACTGTCAAGCTGTTTCTGTGTCCCCTCACCCAAACCTCAACTCTACTGGGCCTAAGTGTCCTCTTTATGGCTTCTCTGTGCGTCGTTGTTATCGGTGTTCCTTCAAGACACCACCATGTGCCACAGAAGTATTTTTACCTACCTTAAAAAAATTCCATGTTCCATTTTTTTTAGTCAATTGTCATATGATGCGCTGAAAGCATCCCTTTGCCATCATTCAATAACCCTGTGGCTGGAGTCCACGAAATCCTAATCCTTCCTCTGATGACACTCCAGCATGTGTCAACTTGACAAGCATGTGTTGAATTGAATCAGTAGACTTCCACTTCAGTCCATCGAGAAACTAGGGAAGAGAATGTTCAAATTAAGCTGGTCTCTGTGTAACGCACTCTTATTGATGTGAACATTTGAACATAAGAGCATGGATGCAGATATAGCATATAGAGTACATCCTGTTTGTTTTACCTGTATGGAAAAACAAAGAAAATAGAAGGCTGTACCATATGTGTCTGCCTGCATCTTTATGTGCATATGTAAATGTAAAACGTGCGCTGTGTTATGCATGAGCTGTTATGCAACGCAAACTGTATCAAGGCTTTGCTGCTTGCATTTCTTTGCTGACATGCACGATTTACATCCTATAAAAACCTTTGCCCTTTTTCCTTAGTGTCACTCACAATAGACATATATTGTTAGCCAAAATGTCATAGATTGATGCTGTTGCACTCCAGTTTAAAAAAAAAAAAAAACTAACTAATGACTGTGTGCTATTCATTTTATGAGTGATCTCAATCTTTATACCATAAAACTATAATTAATGTATGGGTTTGCGGAAAAGTACTACAGTTAAGAAATATTTGATTTATCTTTATTCCACATCTGTAAATGGAGGGAGCACACAACTAATGCAATTGCAATGACTCCCTAAAGAATTTAGAGGTATTTTGTACAAAACGTCAAGCACAAATTACATCATTAGTGGCCTTTTTTTCCCCACTGCTGCAACATTTGTGTCAATTCTTTCCAAAGTAAGCTTCCATGGAAGATGGAGAGTGGTGTTGCAACATACTTTTCCAGACATCCTACAGAGATGATTCACGAAAAATGTTTTGGAACCAAAATATAATATTTTGCCAAAATCTCCAAGTAGGGTGAGCACTACAGGATATGTGTATTTTTTTCCAACATCAATTGAAAAACTAAGTATGTTTCTATTAATTACATTGAGATGTATTTCATAGTGCGTTGATAGTATACAAGGTATTGGCTTTCACACCGCGATTTGATTTCTGCCCAGTGTCTCCAACACTCAATCACTGCAAATCTGTAATGCTGATTCCAACTCTGGAAACGTAAGCTTGAAAAGGGCATCTCGCATAAAATATGAGTTATTCATGCATTCATTATCCTCTTCAGGATCCCAGCAGAAGCCATAGACAACCCGTGCTGAGTTGGGCAAAAGGCTAGAAAACTCCACGCGGGACTGATTTCCAATAAAATGCACACATTTCTTAATGAAAAAATGACTGGAAATGTAATTCCCAGTTACAAAGAATTCATCTGTGTGACCCTCTGCAATACAAATGATTCCCATGCAAATCAAGACTTGGCTATTTAAAATTTTTACTGATTGATACAATTCACTATTTTGGGGGTAGTGTAAGTAGTAAAAATGTTTGATTAATATTGGTTTCATTCGCCTTTGCATCCAAAACTCATATGTAGCTAGTATTCTATATCTGGGTTATGCTGTGACGAGCAATGGCTTTAAAAACAAGAGGAATGGAAACAAAGGGATGTGATTGATTTATGACAGGAGGGATTAACCTTAAAATTCTGATCTCGAGAGCCGAACTTTTGATGCAAAGAATCTTTAACACGAGCTAAAAAAACACAGTCGTTGGAATGATGCATGCAGGTCCCTCAAACTCAGAAGCATTACAATTACACTACTGATGGTGAAAACTCTTCATATTTTGTGAGCAAATTAGAACTTGTTTTTGAAAAAAATGTCTTCGTGTCCAAGCTTTGGCCTTGTCACTTCACTGTCTTGTCAGAGCAAAGCCAACAGAGAGCACACAGACAAGCCCTCTGAACTCAGCACTCACTGATTCAAACCCTGACACATGCAGTGTATATTCATGCACGCACAGCACAGACAGCTGGAGTACACTGTTGGAATACTGACCAGTAAAACTGTCACACAAGGTCACTTGGATAGCTCAAACCTATTCTTTGTTTTGGGAATATTTACTAAAGTTCCACAAATTCTGCATGCCATGATAAACTAACAGGGATGCCAAGCTGTATTTCAAAGGAATTCTTGCCTTTGTACTCAGTGCTGTCAATAAAATGTCTTTCCTCGCTTCACGATGGAGTTTGGTTCCTATACAGCAATTTGTATGTCAGAACACATCGCATTCTAGATCACAATCATTATATAATTCTAAAGTCATGAAGTAAATATTTGTTTGAAAAACACTTCAAGGCCAAATATGTAAAAATATCTCATGAAATATTTTCTCATGTTGTTGGCTTGCATGCCGGAAGTGGTGCAAACTCGTTCACTGCTCACCATTTATCACCACCAAAGACCTTTATAAACTGAGGATGCCTAAACATTCCCATGACACAAACACACAAAAAAGAAAGATTTTAACTGGATTCACGTAGCACAGGACACAGATTGCATGCTATTATTGTTGTGATGGACAGCGGTGCTGAACGCAGAGATGTAGATAACGTGACAATGACAAAGCAGAGATGAGGACATGGATGGATTTTGACTTGTACGAGGTATGTTCCAGGACAAAAACAGATGTCGGGAATCTCTGCTGTGAGGCAACAACAACATAATCGACTCTGGAACATTGAACACTCCCCGGTCGGCATGTTCTCTTATCCTTGCAGCTTTTGTTGCTACGACAATAGAGGTGTTGTGCTGGCATGTCATCCTTTCACGGTCATTGTTTCTCACCTTTAGCTTGGCAGTGAGGGAAGATGTCTCGGGGGGGAGAGGGGAACTGTGCTGCATATTTTTTAAAATCATACCTCTTTTTTTTATACATCTCAGAGTGGGCAACAGCATTTCAGGCCTTAAATGACCTGTGGTGATCTGAGAATAGCTTGTTGGAAATTCAGAATGGCTCATTCAGCATCACCAATGTGTCCTTGAGCAAGTTACAGGGTCCCAGCTATTTAAGGTAAATAGTACTTATAAAAGGGCTTTTGGGGAGTGCTTGAGAAGATGACCAAATATCCCACACTAGATCCCTCCGAAGAGTATCGACACGTTGCCGATGTTCCCTTGAGCAAGGCCCCAAAAAACCTCCATTGTCAGAAATATGCCCTTGTTTCTGTAGCTAGCTACTAAAGTTCTCTCTGTCCAATGATCGCTTTGTGGTCTATGGTATGTACATTTTTATATTCAGACACATTTATTGAATAAATTTAACCATCTCTGAAAAGCACTTCTCTATAATTCGGCCCCAGATATTGATCTAAAGCTTTAGTCAACTGGGATGGTTGGAAACCAGCCAAACATGGACTCACAGAAATGCCTCAAAGCAAGAAACTTTTTGGTGTGAGGACATAAGAAACAAACACATCTACACTGTGCTGTAATAAGCGTAAAAAGATACATTTAGTGGCTTCACTGTGATTGGCTGGGTTAGATGTGAATGTTACATTTTGTTCAATGCAGCAGTTATTCTAGTCATCAATCATCTATTCCAATTATGTTTAATGAAAAGTAAATATAATGTTTAATGTGTTCTGTGTAATATGTTTTCACATTACTTTGTTACTTCGTAGTGTCATTGTTTTTCTTCACAGAGTCAATGTGTAATACAGTCAAGTTAGCAAATACGGTTTCAATTTCATTTAGAAGAGCTCTTCATCCAAAGAATAGGGTAATTAATAATATTTGATACAAGTGGAGAACAAGCGGATGCACTATAAATGTATTGTTTATCTAATTACCTGTCCTGTTCCTGGTCAATTGCACTCTCTATGTCTGTGTCCTTTGCAATCTCCCCATACTTTCGCCCTCTCACCCACATCAAACCTCTGGTTCTGCTGATATCTCGGAGTCGGGGGAGCAGACATGTTTGAGTTCTCAATAGACCTATCAGACGCTCACGCATGCACACTCATCACAGAGCAGCAACTGGAGTCAGAGGCAGTATTAATCCTATTTCTGCCTGTTAATGGGATTATGTATTTTAATTAAAGGCAAGTGGGGAGCAATTATGAGCCATGAGAAGATGTGGCACAGTTCACTGTCATGTCATCGTGTATTGGATAGTGGAGTTGCAATGGCAAGACAGAGGCCCCATAGCTCAGTGGTTACAGCACTGGTTTGGTAAACCAGGGGTTGTGGGTTCGTATCCCACTGAGGCCTCCGCTCCCTGAGAAGGTTTGCATCAGGAAGGGCATCCGGTGTAAAAAAAAAAAAAAAAATGTGTCAAATATAAATGTGCGCTGTGGCGACCCCGAAAGGGACAAGCTGAAAGAAACTTCCAATGCAAAGGGATGTTGACATGTTGATACTTTAGCCAGACAAGGCACCTTTGGGCTTTTACCATGGTGATGTTCATTTTCATTGCTGAATCTAAATTGGCGTCTGGATCCAACACGATTCAAAAATGTCAGTTATTAGATGCACTTGATAGTACAATATGTCTTATTCATGCTGTAATCATGATAAAATGGAATTAGAAGCACTGCAATAGTATTGAACTAACCACGACTGATCCATCCAAATATGGACAACATCTTGGAACAAAAAAGAAAGACAATTAAGGCCTATAAATAGGTGGTTGATGTCCTTTTATTATACTTTTAGATGGACAAAAATTCCAAATTTCATAGTCTCACAGCAAAATCTGTGATATCTACATGGGGACTACGAATTTACTACACATTTGAGAGGCTGCTTCACAAGATTACCATTTAAAATACAGTAAATGATGAAATGCCACACATGCACCTCAGCTGTGATGGTTGGTGTTCTTTCAGTCTTTTACCTGGTAAAGGACATAAACACACACACACGCACACACAAAGAGTTTCAGATCAACACATTCTCTTTCCTGGTCCTAGGCCAGAATCAAACTCGCGACCTTCTTGCCGGGAAGTAAATGTGCTAACTGTTGGCGCACTGTGCTTGTCTATCTTTGAGATGCAGCCAGCATTTGACTGCAGGCAGGAGAGAAGAAAGTGGAAAATGAAGATGAAAGGAAAAGGACCAGAAGGAAAATGCAGTGATGGAAAAGACAAAGAATGTCACGATGACAAGAATTTCTGTAAATAAAATGGGAAAATTGATTTATAGTTACAAAATCTACTGACTTTTTCTGTCATCATTGTGGCAAAAACATTAGTTGCAAATAACAAATTTGTTGTGTTTGTGAGAACAAACGATCACCGTGATGACGAGCTCTGCCTCCACCATTTGACATATTGTGAAACTAGGTGTATATTGCTATGTGTGTGAGAAAAATTTGTTATTTATACTTTTTCTCATGAGACACAATCATTAGTTATTTTCTGGGTGGAATGAGTTCTCGAGCTTATGTCATTATGTAGTCATGAAGCCATTTTAGAGCAATTCTCCCAAAACAAAAAGAGATTCATTCTGAAAATTCCTTTTTTTGTTCACATGTGCCATATTAATTACAATATTTATAATGAAAAAGTTTACTGTATTATACTTCTCACCACAATGATATTCTATATTGTTCTGTGTTTGTTTTTGTTTACATGGATTCTGAAAGACTATTCTTGACTGACTTCACTCATTTTGATTTTTTTGTCCATTAACATAACACATATATCATAACACTAGTTTGCATTTTAGAGTCAATTTAGCCCTCTAAGCTCACAGAGGTCGGGATGAATGTTTTTCACCTTTCAAATACGGTCCAAAAACAATGGGTTGTAGATGTTTTCAATTTGAAATCCAGATTCATTTGATGACCTGGTCATTATCCGCAAAGGGATCAGAAAACTCATTGATCACATCACGCATGAATATATCGGTTTACTCTCCATCTGTGAATGGCTTTACTTTTCCCAGTTTTGCTAAAGAACCAATGAAGCTAGCAGATTTTCCGTCAGCTTCTTAGGTCCATACATGGAGTTGCTGAGAGTTGCTCTGCTAAATTGAACTCAGCAGGGTAGTGCTTATTTTGAAGCAAATATCACGTGGCATATGTCAAAGAGCTGCTTTGTAGTTGACATCAATGTAATTTTATCCTTGACTATTGGAGACCTCAGAACTTCCTCTCACCACCATGAAAAAATCCTCTGTTTCTTTGTGGTGAAATATACAGTTCTCCTCATCTTTCTTTCTTTTCACCACATTTTCTTTGTTAAAAGCTACCTGACCGTTTGGTAGAAAGGGGGGAAGTTTAGTTCTTGACCTCACAATGACCCAGGTAGGCTACCCCATTACCCAATGAAAAATGAGTCTAACTCTACTGTACCCCGAGGAACATGTAGCCTTGCCTCCAGTCACCCACATGTCGGTAGTAAAGGGATGGATTGATTAAATCCAGGAGAATGTTTTATACTTTGAACATTAATTTTAACCCTGTGACTTCTGCTATCGGTTGCTTTAAAATCTCAACAGAATTATTCAATATTTATCATGCTGAGGATTGTCGGTGAATATTTATCTGTGAGCAAGATGCAGTCCTCAAAAGAACCACATGACTTGCGACCTCGAGGTTTTTGACCCTGCTTCAACCTATTTACTGAATGTTACCTCTATAGCCAAATTCTTGCTTTAATGATAAACATGAACGTCACTGGACGTGTCATTGGATAACTAATGAATGAGTATACGGTAAGTCAGCCTTTTAATCCTCTTGAACACAACCATCTTCCCTGTAACACATCCAAAACATTTTATTATCTGGATTTCAAACGAGAGGCGTCTAAGTTACATAAATGTGACTGAACAGCATGAAGTGTCTGATTTGTTTCTTGTCAATCACACTGAGCCATAAAACAGTAATCAGGCTAGTGTTACATAACTGCTATAAACAGAGAAGTGGCAATCAAGCACTTCCTGCTCACAACAGTCACAGGAGGTGAACCAGAAACCCAACTCAATACACTTTCTCCTTTTGTAAAAATTGAAGACATGGTGTTCTCGAATCTAGCAAAACATGTTTTGCTAATTTCCCAATTTAAAGACTACCAAGCAATTAATGAAATAATGTTACAGAAAAAAAAACCAATAAAGTTTTAGATGGATTACTGAGACAAAGCGAATCAAAAGCAAAACAAATTTATTTGTATAGCACATTTCATGCACAAGGTAACACAATATGCTTTACATAATTAAAGGCATTTGAAAACAAAAAGATAAAACATTGAAAACAGCATAAAAACAATAAAAACCAGAAGTTTAAAATCTATTGTAAACCTGACTGGAAGCCAGTGCAAGGACTTTGGGATTGGAGTTATATGCTCGGACCGCTTTGTTTTGGTCAGAACGCAAGCTGTAGCATTCTGAATGAGCTGCAGCTGTTTAATACTCTTTTTTTTGGGAGTCCAGTCAGAATACCATTACAGTAGTCAAGTCTACTTGAAATAAAAGCATGGATGAGCTTTTCCTGGTCTGCTTGACACATACAAGATTTAACTCTAGATATGTTCTTCAGATGGTAGAAGGCAGTTTTTGTGATTGACTTGATATGTTTGTTGAAAGTCAGGTCAGAATCGATCAGAACACCAAGGTTTCGGACTTGGTATTTGGTTTTTAAAGATAGAGAGTCCAGGTGTTTACTAACAGCAATTCTATTTTCTTTATTGCCAAAAACAATTGTTTCAGTTTTGTTGTGATTTAGTTGAAGAAAAGTTTGGCTCATCCAGTTATTTATCTGAGTCAGACAGTGGCACAATACCTCAATTGAACTGTAGTCATCTGGAACACTGCTTTATATAACTGTGTCTCATCTGCATAGGTATGGTCGTCAAAATTAAAGTTTTGAAGAATTTGACCCAAGGGTAGCATATACAGGCTGAACAGAAGAGGTCCAAGAACTGACCCTTGAGGGACCCCATAGGTCATTGCCATTCGCTGAGACCGGGCACCTCCGATGGTCACAAAGTAGCTCCTTTTCTTTAGGTAGGACCTAAACCATATCAGGACCCTTCCATTTAGTCTTACCCATGTTTTTAACCTGTTTAGCAGTATTTTGTGATCTACCGTATCAAAAGCCGCGCTGAGATCCAACAAGACCAAAATTGACACCTTTCCTGAGTCAGTATTCAACCTTATATCATTTAGCACTTTGATAAGAGCAGATTCTGTACTGTGATGAGTTTGGAAACCTGATTGAAATGGGTCAAAAAGTCAACTTAAATTCAATAAATTGCTAAGTTGATTAAAAATAACTTTCTCAAGAATCATGGCTATAAACTGAAGATTTGAGATGGGTCTATAGCTTGCTAACATGGAATTTCTCTGTTTTGCTCTGTTTTTTAGAAGAGGCTTAGCAAATGTGATGATTGACCGTAGACTTTTTTTCTCTTCTTTTTTTAGTTTTATATACATCTGTCATCTGT
Source organism: Syngnathoides biaculeatus (assembly GCF_019802595.1). Classification (NCBI taxonomy): domain Eukaryota; kingdom Metazoa; phylum Chordata; class Actinopteri; order Syngnathiformes; family Syngnathidae; genus Syngnathoides; species Syngnathoides biaculeatus. The sequence goes on along the minus strand of NC_084653.1, from coordinate 9,271,449 downwards.
ACATACAATAACCTCACTGAAGTCAAATAAAAAATCCAGAGTGGAATAAACTTCCCTTTGTAGCATTTGCTTATTATTAAGCTCATTGGATATTAGTATATCTCACTGTTTATTTCTAAAAGTCCTAGTAATACCAGCAATTGGGTACTATGCTGATAGATGCTCTGACTCAAGCAAGGACAATACCAAAACCCTGGAAACGCACAAACAAAAGTAAACAATGCTAACCTAACAAGACTGGTTTCATTTTTATATATTTTGTGGTTGTACCATAAGAACAATCAGGCAAGCGTCCCTTTCTGACATGCTTTTTTTCTAATCACCCACCAGTGCTTTGTATCTGTACCTTTTAAGATTAACCCCAAAGTTCAAACGACTCATCTGCTGCCGCCAGCTTGCTTTATCTTTCACACCCACTCCTCTTACTCAGTCTTAATCTCTTTGCGGAAGTCAATATCATATTTGCTTGCCCCAATCCCCCGACAATGGCCCTCAGCATGCTGGACCCCAAACTCATTACCTCTTATTACCTCTGCACACTCCATTTGTGTGTATTTTGTGTGCGCTTGTGCAGAGACACAAATGTCTTTGTTTGAAGAGGCAGCATTAGTTGTCAAATTGGTGGCACACTGTCAGACAAATACTGACAATGTGATCAGAAATTTGAGGCCACATACATAAAATGTTCTTCACTTGTATCTAGAAAATATTACAGAAATCTTTTATAAGCAAGAAGTCAGCTGAACCTATTGTGATGTTTAAATTTTCTGCTTGACAGTGATAATGAAAACATTGTGGCTGGTTGATGAGGGGACTGGAAGACAATAATGATTCTATTGATGGCATTAAATAGAGAACAGAGAGGACATGTTTGGGACAGGAGAAGCAGTGCTGCAGTCGATCATTGTTGGTATCTTAATGTATTGTATTTCCAGTGCTTGGATGGAAACAATGACAATATCCTGATCAAAAAATCTATTTTTGAATGTTTGTATTTGCAGGATTCAAAATGCTTTTGTTTTGGAAACTAATGACCAAAATGTGTTTATATTTTCAGTCTAAAACAGTGCTGTCTTTGGCCGCCAGACACTCCAGCAGATACACTTATTGGACTGCTTCTCAGGATTTCAGGAATGTATAACATTGAAATCAGCGGGTGAAAAATGTTATATTTTGCACATACGCCATTCCTTCCCATGGTCTGCATTTCAGCATAGACTTCATGGGAGACCCAGGGTCTAATTTCCTGGTTTTAAATAAAAAGGCAGAGTAAGGAGAAACACTAGAATAATGGTAAATTCAGCTACAGATAAATTTCGTTTCTACTTTCAGACCAATCAGTAGTAAACTGCAATTAGCAGATTTCTGTGATACAGGACCCCCAAAAATCAAAAGAAGATTACGGGGCTTATCAGGTAACACAATTGACACATTGTACAAAATGTGTTTTTCGGAGATTAGCGTTAAGTACATGATTTAAAACATGCCCACCCACGAAATGTGTTTAAGAGATGAATTATCTCACAACTATCATTGGACAAATATGTGTCAGTTTACATACATATAAGATGACTCACATATCATTGGTCAATGCATGTGCCCCCTAAATGAGTGAGGAGATACTACAATACTAATTACTATACTGGTATAATACTTATATTAACCAATACTAATTTTGACAACATCAAGAAAATATTCAATGTCTCAATAGAGCAATAACAGCTGAAAATGAATTGATTTGACTTTTCATCTTCATCCCGTTTACCATTACTTTAAACCTGACTTCCTTTACACCTTACAGTTATGGAGCTGCAAAATCTTTAATGTGACACATTCAAACATGAATTTACCCATAATAAAGTTGAAATGGCAATCTGTTCTTTTTTTCCCAAACAGTCTCTTGAGAAACATACTTGCGTTGTTTAATTCAGGATGGATGATAGTGTATAATAATTCTCTACAGAATAAGGATCTACTGTTGAGCTGCACCAGTTGTTTAACACTAGACAATAGTAAAAAGACTCAAAAAAGGATTTGGGATGATTCTTCAATGCTCTTCCTAAAATGAAATCCTCCCTATTTTTGTATGGATGTGAGAATTTCCACTTGTCTTATGCAGTACTTGGGTTAATTCTTGAATGTTGAATGAATTCATTGGAAACTCCCAATCATGCCGGAATGCTGTAAAATGAATGGCTGACAACCCCACAAATACAGACCTCCCAGGTCAGCCCGATTGTCACTCTGAGGTCGTGGATGATTCATACACTGATCACGAAGGGTGACCAATGACAGTGGAGCCTCCAAACTTGAACATGTTATATGACACTGGACACTCATTGCTGTGAAACACATTTGTCCTATCCTTCACAGTTTTCATTGTATTTATTTTTTTACATCACATCCAGGCAAACATCAGTTTTCATTGAGTTCAAATTCCTCTGCTGTTGCTGATTTTTCAATCCTGCTTGCAAAATGTGACAATATCGTAATCAATGTCTCACACTGTTTGCCCTAATGTGAAGTTTTGTACAATGAGATGAGTGTTAACATTACAGTTGGATGCTACAGTATATAATAAAAGGGGGCTGCGGAATTGGCAACAAAAACTCTTTGCTAATAGGCTTTCACCCAACATTTTCATCAGCATAAAAGATCCTTTTTAAATTATGGTATCCAATAAATGGTAATAAGTGAGAAATTGTGGTTAACAAACTATTCACTTCCTGCACTCCAAATAAAAAAAAAAAAATTCTGCATTACTTTTGAGTTCTCAGAAAGACCCACTAACTCAGTGGGCGACTACTGTACATTCATTCTAATTATATTCTTTGGTTGTTCTCTGTTTAGGTCCATGCAAAGCCTTGCTTTCATCATGGAGGGGCCATGAATGCAATAATAGGAGCCAGGCTGTGAAACCTTGATGTACAAAACTAGTACAAACTCAATATGCTGTCTTTTGGTAATCCCAGTCCTTTGCTATGACCCAACCGAAGTGAAATACACACACTTAAATATTTACAGTAGTGTTCAAAATAATAGCAGTGCAATGTGACTTACCAGATTAATCTATGTTCTATGAAAACGGAGGACAACCATCAAAATGGATTGCAGAATAACCAGAATGGCAAAGGCTCGGGCAATGATCAGCTCCAGGATGATCAAAGAAAGTCTGGAGTTACCTGTAAGTATTGTGATAGTGAGAAGACGTCTGTGTGAAGCTAATCTATTTGCAAGAATCCCCTGCAACGTCCCTCTGGTAAAATAAAAAAGGCATGTGCCGAAGAGGCTTCAATTTGCCAAAGAACACATAAACTGGCCTAAAGAGAAATGGAGGAACATTTTGTGGACTGATGAGAGTAAAATTGTTCTTTCTAGGTCCAGTGGCCGCAGACAGTTTGTGAGACAACCCCTAAACTCTGAATTCAAGTCACAGTACACAATGAAGACAGTGAAGCATGGTGATGCAAGAATCATGATATGGGCATGTTTTTCCAATGATGGTGTTGTCCCTATTTATCGCATACCATCAGGGATCCGTTTGCATTTGTCAAAATATTTGAAGAGGTCATGTTGCCTTATACTGAAGAGGATATTCCCTTGAATTGGGTATTTCAATGAGACAATGACCCCAAACACACCATTAAACATGCAAAGTCTGGGTTCCAAACTAACAAAGTTAATGTCATGGAGTGGCCAACCCAATCCCCGGACCTTAGTCCAATTGAGAACTTGCAGGGTGACATTAAAAATGCTTGTTCTGTTTCTGGAGTAAAATTAAGAAATTTAAATGAATTGTGGACTTTTGTTGAGGGATCTCGGAGTACAATAATAGCTTAAAGGAACCACAAGTTGGTTGACTCCATGCCATACAGATGTGATCAGATAAAAAAAAAAACTGTGGACACACAACAAAATGTTAGTTAAGTGATTCAAAGAATTGGTAAGTCCTAGGAAAAAAAAGGTGGAAAATAGCTTTGCGTTTATAAAGTCAATGGCAGACTGGTATTTTTATTTAAAACAGCCCTTTCAACAAATTGCCCAACTGCAAAGCCTTAAGTGTGTGAACACTATACATATATATATATATACACTGTGACAGTGATGTGTGCTGAGGTTCATTTTTGTTGAGGCGCTGACATTAGAGTCATATATATTAATTTATGACCCAGAGAGGCATATTTGCCATTAATTTAGCAACCTAACATTAAAACTTCTAAACCGGTATTACATCACATGGTGTTTGACAGGACTGATCTGGTATCTTCATAGTCCAGCTTCCATCTTCTTCTATCAGTTACATCCTGTTTTAATTGGTACCAGTATTCCAATTTTTAAATTTTCTCCTTGTCTGTCATTCATTTAAAGCAAAATTTTAAAATGCAGGGACTGCAGCTATGACTTCATGCTGCTTCCTGCACCTCACAACTGCTCCCCAAGTTTGGATTGTCTCAACTCTATAAATGCCCATGTTAGAAATTGTTTGTTAACACTTGAATTAACACAAAAACAATGGAAATTGTTTTAAATCAAAGAACTATTTTTTTGTTTGGAAGCTCCTGTAAATTTAGGGAAATTGCCCGTTTGCCCATGTCTGACTTTGTAAGAGAGTACTTTCTGTCTCACCTCGAACTTTTTAAGTTAAGGTTTTATGGGGTCAGTAAAACTAAGCATGTTGTGCATGAATGTAAAATACTTTCTGTCACGTCCCATCGGAAACGAGAGTAGGACCCAAATGCAGGAACTCGGAAGACGAAAGGTAGTTCAAGAAGAGACACGTTTATTGTGTGCAGAGGTCGGGGATCGAGCAGGCAGTCCGGTGCAGCAGCAGTGGTTGTGACGACGAGCGACGACAACAGATGAGCGGACAGGCAGGAGTCGGTACACGGGGAAACAACGCAGGCAGAAGTGTCAAGGAGTCAGGCTTACAAGGTTGGTCAGAGAACGGACGGAGGTCGGTACACACAGGTTCAGTCAGGAATACGAGAGTGCTGGAACGGGACATAAAGCTCAACGAACTGGCCGAGGACCAGTCGTCACCGGGTCCTATGTATACGGGGGATGATCAGGCCGCATGAGGCACAGGTGTGTGCCTCCTAATCAGCGCAGCCGCACAGCTCGTGCTGAAGCGGCAGGATCATGACACTTTCTTCTATGAAAAATTGGAGTACACATACAAAATGTGTAAAAACGTATATCAACGATGTGAAGACTGCTTAACCCAATTAGTGAGGGACCGCACAACTTGAGGTGAGGTAAAACAACTCACTGCTGTACTTTGTGTCATGTATTGTGTAATTGAACAGGGAATACCTTTTTACCTTTAAATTATGGACATGATTAGATTTGAAAGAGAAAATAATTATACAGCACATACAAGTGAAGTAAAATAGAATAAGAATTGTATTTCATCATTTTTCATTATTTGTTCTTTGTTCTTGGTGTAAGTCTTGCTCTGCCTTCCCTCATCGCAAGTTCCTTTGTAGTGGTCTGTTTCTCTTTTTTTTTACTTTTTTCACATTTTTGGACAGTTTTTCACCTAAGAAATATGCGACAAATTAAATCTTTAGCACAGCAACTGTCATATGAACCAGGATCCTTATAAATCTTGTAAAGTTGTTCTTACAGTACATGTCTGTTAACTGTGGAAGTGATCAGTGAGTGTACACAGCCTACAGTATAAAACTACTTCATTACCATGGCCAACAGCCATATGCTTCAGAAAGAAACAGAAAGGAGACAACGGGAATGTAGAAATAAGACAATGGCATGATTACATTACACACTGTGCTAACTCAAACTGCTCTAAATGTGCTGGCATTCTGCTCTGCTCACAACCCAATGGCTGGCAGCATGTTCGCCATCAGCCCTGCCATCTGCTGGGCTCTCAGCAGCTTGTTTGGAGGTTAATAGCTTCATGATCTCTCTATCAGTCTGTCCATCTTCAAATGGTTAAGTCTTCCACTTTGGTGGTGATTAGCGGAGCCCATAGCGTATCCTTCATTACTGCTTTTTCAGCAAAAGCCGGGCTATAGTCGGGACAACAATCCCAGGTTGTTACCGGACATGTGATATCAGAATAGATTTTATAAAATGTGCAGCCACAACACAATGACACATCTGGAGCCAATGGAGATAGATCAATATCCCATTCTCAGAGGCAATGGGTCTCTAACAGGCCTATCCTTTTTAATAGGCCACAGATCGCACGGACAAAGCCGGTATATAATTTCATTTCTATCCCTGACAGCTTGATACGGAGATGAGATTCGAAGCATGTGAAACATGTTCAATTGCTTGCATGTGCTTTATGTTGACATAGCTCAAAATACTGTGACTGATTATTTATCCTGTTGTTTTGTGACATCTTGTTACACAAGAACAAAGCTAAAAAAATATATATAATAAGATCGTACACATACAGATTTTGATATTTGTTGAACTGGAACTCAAACACGCTGTGTGTGCATTGTCTTCATTCGCCACAGCTCACTATCTCATTTGTCGGATGAGTGCTATTAAATTCATGAGGACGGATACAGATTCTGGTGTAAATGTTGCAGGTGTGGGGTTTAATAGGGTCAAGGCGTAAGAAATGTGCAGAGGTCTTCTTGTGTCAGCTGGGAACAGCTTTGTGCCCTCTGAAGCAGTCTGTCATTTGATTTCTAATCAACCTGATCCATAACCAACCCTTTTTCTTGGAAAATTCTCAAACCGCCTTAAATTAAGTTTAAGTTTTTTTTTTTTCCAGGATGACTTCCGAATGACCCCCATAAATTTGCATATTACATAGCTGAGAACAGAATATTAAGCGCTTCAGCGAATTACTGTCTCTCAGTTGATATTCCCCGTGCAGCTTGAGGTGGGGAGCAAACCAGCGAGCAGGCTTTTAAACCCTTTTTGAAGATAATGTGATTTGTTTTTTTCCCGTCGTTTTGGCCGATAAGGACGTATCATGGAACGTTTCATTATTTTTGGACACTAAGCATTTTTTATTTTCCTTCATAGCTTACAGAGTGGAACAAAAAATTAATCCGGCATCATATTATTGCTGGTTCAGATGAGGAAAGAGGGTGGGTTTATGGGGGGTTTGTTCACTACGATTACTGCCAGATCGTCTCCGGGGATCTGCTCTGATTCTGATGATGCTGGCAGACGTCAAAGCTTGCAGGCTAGAGGCCCAGAAGTGACATGCTTTCAGACCAGTGCCACAGTGTTTGCTCATCATCCAGAGGACACAACGGGGATGAACAAGCCAGTCGACATACTTAAGTCTTTAGGGGTACACGTGATTTGCTTTATTTTTCAAGGAACACTACAGTAGATGCAATTGGGTACCTGATTATGATTACTCTAGCCTATGCATATGTATTATAAAAAAAATAAATGGCCTGATAGCTCCGAGCGACACGAAGATCTCTTAATATTATTCTAATTAGTGATTACACAATTTTCCATACCCAAAATGGCTGCTTTGCACCTTTTTATGATATTTTCTGTGGCGTGTTTTCCTCTATGCATATTGTCAAAAGTCACAACATGATTTCAGTCATCGTTAATACGCAGGCTCATTTGCAAGATGACGATGACCCCTCTCGAGGCTGAGGATGATGAACTTGTGAAGGCTACACTTGATTAAGGAGACGCTTAATATTTCCACATACCCACACATTTTTTTCTCTGGAAGAAAAAAACTGAAATAGAGCTTTAGCTTCCAATTCCTTGGCTGACATCATGGTAGTGCCTTGCCAGTAATGGAGGACAAACACTGGCAAACACCATACGGACAAACCCACCACACACATCTCGTGGAACCACGCAAATCAAGTCCGAATAAAAACAACAAAATAAATCATGTCTTTGTCTTGTCTGAAGTGAGTGAAGAGAGAGAGAGAGAGAGAGAGAGATTTTCCTGGAAGGTTTTTGAAGCTGTCAAAATCCCAAATGATCCATAAGCACTTTGTCCAAAGTGTGTTATTCCTTATCCGCAGCAAAGATGTCAGCTTGTGTTTATATAAGTGTCTGGCCCAGCTAAGAGGTGATCTTAGACACATCTACTGGTGATAAAAGAAAGGTTTATGTGATTACCATTACATTGACTATCATTAATAGGTGGCCAACAATATTGATATTGCTTTTCATGAACCAAAAACTGTATTACTGTTTGTATTTCCTCCCATTTTTCAGATTTCTTTGTCACATGTGGAAAATAAATAAAATAATCAAATGAGTACAAAATTACAGCCGCATAAGTGATTCAGCTTCACTTAAGGAACAACCACAATATTGCATACATAAATAAATACATTAATCAGTATTGTGTCAAAGCAATCACCTCTCTATGATGCTAATTGGAAACTTTAGCATTTACCAGTAATTCAATTATAATGTATGATTTTTTTAGTAAACCCATAGGCACAACAAACTAAACGGTGTCATATACAGTTACTGTAATTTGGTGAAAAATATTAACCATGATTTCAAAACCACATTGACTGTCCAAGTCATTATATTAAATAAGGAATATGAAGACATAAAAAGCTTCTGCTCCGAATCATAGATGTTTATTAGGAGTGTTTTTGTGAAGAAAATTATCCACAACAATGGCTGAAAAGTACAATCAGTTTTCAAAGAATGTTTAAAACCAATCAATGTCAACTACAAGTACTGAATCAATTTCAATGACACAATAGTATATGTGGTTCAACATGATAAACATCGCGGAAACTGCATTTCACTCAAGATCATGATGTCAGGATTAGCCTTTTGATGATCCCCGGTTAATATAGCTACTTCTAAATGAAATACAGACTCCTCAACTCAGATCAGCATTTTGTTTGAGATCAGCTGTTATCTTAAAGCTCACCTAAATATTTGGACAGTGCGGAATGAGGACTCGCTGCATGAAGAGGTAATACCGAACAAATGTGAGTTCCAGTTAAGTCAGGCAGTACGCTTATTTAACTGTCCTGGTGAGGCTGACATCAATGTGATTGTTAGGGTCCTGTCCAAACAGGGTGATATCATGCAAACAGTGACCCCTCATAAATTGATCATTCCTACCACATGGAGCATATTTGTGCAGATATGTTGGCTTCTCCACACAGGAATGCATGTCCGATTTTGCTCTTTCTTTCTGTTGACTACACTTTTACTGTTCACTAGGGAATGCCAATAGCAATCTGAATGGAGGTACGTACATTAAAGAGATAAAAAATGAAACGTACAACTATTCAGTTGTGATGAATTGAACTAGTCTAGTCTGTTTTTACTTGGTGGTGGCCGAAGTATGATACCACGTCAAGGTTAACCCGAAAAGGTTATGAAGACAGCTCCAGGCTAAAGTACATGACCAGGACACAGACTGTTGACTTTGCTTACTTAGACCAAATTATCCTATAAGCTGATTTAACAAAAGAATGATATGATTGAAAAGAAGAAGTTAGTGCCAACATTGATAAGTGACATTTCCTTGATGAATGCTGAAGCTTGGATTAAAAAATAAACAAATAAAACACGAGTTACTTCAAACATTCCAGACAAATTGGGACAAATTGGGTACAAAAAGGCAACAAGATCTAAGTGGAGCCATTAAAGCCTCTTCATGCGAAAGCAACCATGTTGAACGCTTAAGTCACCTTGAAATGTTCAAATGAAGACCTCCTGTTGCCTGGTTTCAGTGTCTCAGTCCTTTATCCTCCAGGAATGTTGGTGTTTGACGTGGATAAAGGGCAATAATAACACTGATGATTGAGTGATCTGAAAAAAGAGCGCATTGCTGCTTTTTATGTTACAATAGCAACATTATTTGTTTAACTGAATTCTCTGCAGTTTCCTAATAGCTGTACTTCAGAAACTGTTGCTTTACACCATTATAACTCGCTAGTTTACAATTTATACAGTTGAAGTCAACCTTTTTCTCCCCATGTATGGAAGTATTTATAATTTTACTTTCATCACGAGTTTACTACCTGCATACCATTGCCTTGTACTGGAGATAGTGACAACGTTCCACTAACTGTTGTAAGTAACTATTGAGTCAATTTATGGCTTCAAGAATTGGAGGGCACTGATTTCTTCTACATACATTCATGTACCTTCACCTACTTTATTCCTGTGTGCATGTAAACTTGTGTAACCTGAAACCACAGTCAGACTCTACCAGTCCGTGGAAATAGTCTGACACCAAAACATGCATCATCTTTCTCGCCCTTCCCGTCCTTCTTTGTTGGTTTATCCGCCCTGTATCAAATTGTTTGTTTGGAACTGCTTTTTATGTTTTCGCGTCATGACGCCGTCTCTCTGAGACATTGCCGGTAATAAATGGGTTTGCTCTTCAGATGGGCTATCTTCACTTCAGTGCTGATAACTGTCAATGTATCTGTCATCTTGAGAGCGCTGATCGATGGAGTGTGTGTGTGTGTATTAGAGAGAGATTGAGTGTCTAAGATCAGTGGAGCCACCATGCTGATTTGGTTGGCTTATAAGATATAAGAAGGTCAGGTCTGCCTGGACCGGATCAATGACTTTGGGGCCTAACTGTCTGTTCTGATAGGCCACTAAGACCCAGACACAAGCACAAACACACATCTACCTGTAAATGCCAGATAAATTGAAGGCTAATGTTCAGATGATTAAAAAGTAGAGAAGAAATGGAAATGACAGGTAATTTGTGTCAAACCCATGAAGCCTGAGGGACCGTGTTAGCATATGTACAGCTATTGATTACCATTCTGAGGTCATACACCTAATATGGCTTATGTGCAGATGAGCATTATAATCCAGGTGCAGATCACCATGTTACCATTCGTCATTTGTTACAACACCTGCTACTAAAATGTTTTCTTTCCTGGTCATGAACAAGAACCATTTAATGAATGGACCTCATCTAAATCAGAGGTCATCAATCCGATCATTCGTGAGCAAATGAGAGCAGTAATTGACCAGTCGGCTTGTGTTTTTTATCAGAAAACCCAATGGGATTTTGTTTTGTATATGCAGACGAGGATTATATGTGATGTGGAAAATGTTTCATTAATACATTCATTGCCCTCCATTCTTTTGCCATAGTCTCCAGAGAGGAGCTTAGTGACTCTGGTTTCTTTGTATGGCTTCACCTCTTTGTAAGTAAGAACCTGAATTGTTCTCACCTCTGCCAGCTGAGAATGCGACAAAAGGCAGAATGTAAAATTGAAGGGGATTCTGATGAAAATTAAGTATGAGAGTAAAAATTATGAATAAAAAATAAGTCAAGCAATTTCTTTCTTTGTTAAAAAGAATTGATAAAATACCAAGTAATTATATTGATCATGATAAGAGGAGATAACATTTCAAAACATAGTAAACTGAATGAACACAAAAGGCATGTTTCTACCCTGTGGTCTAGTTCAGTTTAGGTTACATCTGTAAATTCAGACCAGGCTGTCATTTCTACCACAATGTGAACGATGGGTTTAGTACATATTTACCATGACATCATACGTGTAAAGCTGTAAAAAGTGAGACAGGACAGGTTGCATATTTTCTGTTGGATGATGGCAACGCCGAAGAATATGGCTTTGCCACATAGCCAAGTAGTTTATTCAAAAGTGAACTGAGCGAAGGGAAGCGAGCAAAGTGGTGGTTTGGTATTGTTTTTAGGACAATGGCCTCGAGGAAAAGTAATTTCAGAATGTTCTACATATATTGAGGACTGACAATACCATATAGAAAAGGTTGAGGGCATGTCCCAAAGACAGTACTATATAACCCACACCAAAGAGTGATACGTATACTGTATTCTCGGATTCCAGCTTTTTTGTGCATTTGCACACTTTGTCATGACTTCATTTCCATCCACAAAAATATTTTTTTGACTATCCTACCTCTTTAATTTGAGTGTTACAAGGAAAACAAAACTAGTAGCATGCATGTTCTTAAAAAAAAAATTGAAAACCCTTTTGAAGTATTTTCAATGTTTCTATGGGAATGTGAAAACTCCCTACAATGTATGGCATAGACTTTACTGTTCAGGCAGTTTCCATGCGTCTACAAGGACACTTTTCACTCCAGTAACTGATTTATCTTTAAACTGTTTTTGTTTTTTCCCCACTTTTTGGGTGTTCAATTTTTCTTTACATCCTTCAACAACATGAAATGGGTTTGATGGATTGGATACATGTCAAGCAATATACCAAGCTCACAAAAGGTTGCAAAAATTGAGTGTTGACACATTAACAATGGTTATATAAGATAATGCACAATGTAACGTCAACATTCGGACATTCTGTCTAATTCCTCTGATGGTGTACCAATGGATATTTATTTATATATATATATTTATATTTTCAGGAGCAAATACACTTTATAAGTTGTCATCATGTATGATGTCATGTACCTCACCCGTTTTCAGTTTAGCAAGCATCACAAAATTCACATTGTTCTTTTTGTTTAGTTTTTGAAACGCTCAACAAGGAAGTGTTAACAAAAAAATGTAAGAGAAACTGTATATATGCACTGGATGATACCTCAAATAAGTATATTCATTTTCAAATCAGTCGAATCCTCTAAGACAACCAGAACAGTCCAGTATTGATTGATTGAATGAATAAATTTAAAATGACCTTGAATGAGAATATTCACAGACATTATAGTAGTAGGATTCCACCATCTTTCTCATACTTGTCAAAGTTAGAGGAGTTTTATATATTTTTAACTATAGGGAAGCTACAGTTGGTTTAAAATGTCTGCACATACTGGTTCAAATGGCAGGTTTTTGGTGCTATGCAAAAAAAGGAAACCAAGATAAGGCATTCAAAAACGTGTTTTGCACATTTTTTTAACTTATTATCTGTATGTCTTTAGAGAGCAGGAGTAAAAATACTGTAACTGCACATATGGCCTCTTATAAATTGGGGATGTAGCTGTTTAGAATTATTCAAACGCATGTTAAATGTGAGTCACCACACAACAGCCAGAATTTTTAATGCCTCTGCTTAATACCAAATAAATATTGTTGGGGTAGGCTTTTCACAATATTTTTGTTGTCACATCTCGTAACACAAGTCGCGGTCTATAGAGAACCGATCCAAAGTCTGCATCACTGCTGATACTGCAGATGTAGCACCGATGGCCATCCGATGTTGCAGAGCCGCGTCAACCAGGACAGCCCTCCAACATCCAGGGCCTTTAGAAACTGTGAGCGAAACTCATCCACCCCCGGGGCCTTGCCACCGAGGAGCTTTTTAACCACCTTGGTGAGCTCAACCCCAGAGAAAGGAGAGCATTCTTCAGAGAATTTAGACTCTACTACCCCATAGGAAGGTGTGTTGGTGAAATTGAGGATGTCTTCTAAGTATTCTCTCCAGTGACTCACAACGTCACGAGTCAAGGTTAGCAGCGCCTCAATTTGAGTATAAACTGTGTTGACAGTGCACTGCTTCCCCTCCTGAAATGCCGGCTGGTGGACCAGAATTTCCTTGATGCTGTATGGAAGTCTTTCTCCATGGCCACACCAAACTCCTCACATCCCCGAGTTTTTGCTCCAATGACCACCAAAGCTGCATTTTGCTTGGCCAGTCGGTACGCATTAGCTGCCTCAGGAGTCCCACAGGCCAAAAATGCCCAATAGGAGTCCTTCTTCAGCTTGATGGCATTCCTTACGGTATGTTTCCACTAATGGAGTAAGGGATTACCGCCACAATAGGCACCAACCACCCTACTGCCACAGCTCTGGTCTGCCGGCTGAGGAACCCCTCTCAAGAGAACCGGTACTGGAGCCCAAGCTGTGTGTGGAGACGAGCCTGACTATATCAGAAATTTTCGACCTTACACACAAGCTCGGACTCTTTCCCTGCCAGAGAGGTGACGTTCCACGTTCCTAGAGCGAGGCTTCTGTAGTCAAGGATTGGATCACCAAGGTCCCTGCCTTCAGCCAAAATTGGCTACAGCATAAGGGGCACATTTTAAAACCACGGAAAAAGAGCAGGTGCGAGAGCAAGTAGTAGTATTACCTCATAGTTACATGTACAACAATGTAATAATGTAATTAAAACATTGCCTGCACAGTTCAATTTATTTATTCTTTTTTTATGATGGTGGGTTGTAAAATTTTAATTACTTCCAAAGGAAACATTTGCTTCAAATATAAGCAAATTGGAGGCTGACCAACTTTGTAAGGATTATGCTCTACTCTGTAGGTCTACACTGTTGTTCTCGTTGTACCCGGAAGATCCTTTCATTTCTTGAATCTGCTAAGTACACAAAAACACAAGAAAGATGAGCTGGACAAAATGCCACACTTTATAAACAAGGTAAACGAAGGCAGTCAAACGGAGATCCTCAAAACCGTGTACTTATGTAAATGTGTGCAATTTTTGACAGCTCATAAATAATACAATTTTCTTTTTCCTGCTGACCTCAACATTTTTCCCCTGCAACAACTGCGACTGGAGAATTTCATTAACGTTCAGTTAGTTGATCCTCTTTTCCTTTGTCATCACTTACACTATCAATTAGAACATTGGGGCTGTCCTCATTACTGGATGGTAATCACACCACAATGAACACATGCTTGATTTCTTTTTTCTTCCATCAAAAACTGGAGTTGTTGACCAAACTGGCCAGTACAAAATCAGATGACTGTCAAGAACTTTGATGTCACATTTGGACTCATTCAGACAACATTCGTAAGTGAGTGATGTAATCTCCATCATCAAATATTCACTGTAATTTTAGCTTTACAGCTAAGGAACATGTCTGTTTATCCAATGGGGTACTTTAATGTAAAGCATAGCTTAAATAAATGTAGTATACACCTTGCCTCAAAGGAATAACAGGGCTATTAGAATGCATGACTCCCAGAAGTATGATTTTTAATTGATTATCAGGAGAAAATCAATCCAGATTGGAGTATAATGTGTGGTGCATGAATTCCAGCCTTACTTCTGTTTGGATACATTTGTGAAGCTTTCACCAATACAAGACTAATTGTCATGATCATTTAGCCCACCCACATTCTAGCAGTGTTATAAACTGGGTGGCTTTGCGCTCTACAATCAGGAGTGATGGATGGTTCCCACCTGTCACCAGAACACTTGTAGTAGTCCCTTTCAAGAATGAGGGTGGGGATGAACAAATGGAGGTAGAGAAATGGAGAAAGACAAATGTTGTCTTTGGTTCTCTGTGTTGTCCTTTTTATATTGGCTGAGGGGCGGAATGCGGAGGCAGTGTAGACATGATTCACTATGAATTGTGTTCTACAGATGCAAATTGCTACCAACCGTTGTGTGTTTTCTGCATAAATCGTACTTTCCCTCTCCATGAATCTTTTTAGATGTCACGGCATTCCAGGGCATTCACACAGCCCTCCATTTCGCTCAACACTTTGATGTGCTTTTCACAAAAGAATTTCTCATTAACAAAATCCAATGATATTACCCCTTTTCCTAAGTCAATCCCTGTTGACGGATCAATGCCAACCATAATGTATTTCCTAGTATAGTGGTTGGTGGTGTAGTCACTGATAGCACAGTCGAATGCTTGCCTGACTTTAGTTCAGGGATCATGGATTCCACTCAGGAACAGTGTGAATGTGCATGGTGGCCTGTCTCTATATGTTGCCTGTGACATGACAACCATTCTAGGGTATAGTATAGTAGGCTATAGTCTGCATTTTGTCCTGTAGTGAGCTGGCATAAGATCCAGCTTCCCGTCAGCTTTCGGGTATTTGAATGCAAGTAAGGCAAGGCAAAAACATGGAGGAGCCAAGTGCAGGGAAGCAGGAAAGCAAGGCAGGAGATCAGGATACTCAAAAATATTTAATTTCCTTTAAAGCAAACTAAACAAAGACAAAGTCCAAAAACTACTAACTAAAGTAACAGAGAAACACTTACTTGAAAATGAATTAGAAACTAAACAGGACTGGTGACTAAGACGTAGCACAGAGAAATGATACTGATGGACAGAGACAATGGTAGGGACAAGGACAATGGACCAACATTAACTGCAAAGAACCAGAGAAGAGGTTAACGAGAACAGGTGGACACAATCAACTGAGGACACAAGATGTGAAAAACATGGAACAGGAAAACATGAAATAAAACCAAACATCCCAAACCTAAATGTAGACCATGACAAAAGAGCAGTAAAAAGAAGGGATGGATGGATGGATGGATGGATGAATGATTCCTTAGCTGCACAGAGGAAGGGGGAAAATTTATTTTTAAGCATTTAATAGTAATGGGCAAACTTTATTTGAAGTGTTCCATCATAATAGTCACTGAAATGACCATATATACAGTTGTCTTGAAGGCCAAATATTTGACGCTTACTGATAATTGATGAATCGTAGGGTATTTGAAAATATGTCAGCTTTATTTGTATTAAAGTTTGCAAAAAAATAGAAGTACCGCTCCATAGAAAATACAGAAGAAAAGCGCAAGAAATCTGTAGTTTGAGGAAAGGTGTTACACATGGTCTACACAGGCCGCATTATAGCTGTGGCACAAGATCAAGTAGGGCTGTTTGTACATATTTTAGAACAAACTATCAACATTCAGCCTAAAATCGGTTCATGACTCCCACTTTTCTTATAAAATGTTCTTCACAGCAGCTACAAAAAAACATAAGAACATCTTGGGAGATCAAAGTCATATGATAATCAAGATATAAACCTATGTTACAGTAAATGCAGTAATATGATACAATTTTCAAATAATTAAAAAAATACAATAAGCAATTATCACATACTTAAATGGGTTCTGTAGGAAATATAATCCAGGAAAATCATATCAAATTTACAGTATTATTTTAGCTAGCTAAGGTACCCTAAAATAGAGGGTACAATTGTACATACACTGTTTTACAACAGTAAAAAGTGTTACCAAGAAAAATTTGGTAAAATCTAGCTAAAAGCCACCGGTACTACAAAATGCATCAAGAGAGCCGTGCTTGCTACACTGATTGGCTGACATGTCATCGGCTCAACAGAACATGTTTGTAGTAGTGTGGTCGTCTCTCGAGTCCCAACCTGGAAGTTGTGGGATCGCTTCATGAGTCATTGCTACGTCTCACCCAAAGTCAGCTGAGATATGCTCCAGCACGCAGGCGATCAGAGTGAGGATGGATAGACAGATCGTTGTGGACACGGCGGTGGAAAGTCTTGAGGAGGGAATGGGGGCCGATGGGGGCACAGTACTCAGTAGCCCTGTGCTTTTTTTTTTCAGTAAGTTAATGAGCCATCATCTGTGAGCAGTTTTCCTGCGTGGCTCGTATATTCCGTCTATTGTGTTTTCACCAGATTCAATATACAAAATGGTGTCGACATAATGTGACAAATGATCACTGATTGGTTGGTAGCTGGCGAACCAGACAAACAAACAACAATGAAAAAGGCATGATTTGATAAAACAAGATGAGCTAAACATTGATCATTGCTTGGATTTGTTCCTGCTTGTATTTTGAGTATGTTGGGTAAGGTTAGAAAGCTATATGTGTATTTCATTTGCTAAAACCATGACAGTGGATTGTTTGGAAAATGATTTCTCGGCCATGCTCACTAAAATGTGGAAGTTGTTTGTGTAGGCATCCCCCTGGTTGGCCAGTTGAGTCTTCCTGTATGTCTTTTGACCTGACACTTGCTTTACTTGACACTGCCAAAACAGGCAGACTTACATCAGTGAACTAAATGTCATGCATGTAATTTCAGTCTCTTGCTGTTTGCACTTTGTTGTGCTGTGAGTGGGAAGATATTGTGACACTAATATTGTCTTTCCCTTCCAGAATAGTCAGTCAAATGCATCCTTATTCTGACTGGATCGGGAGTTATAAACGTCGGTCAATTGTTTCTCATCAATGCCGAAATACCCACATTCTGCGTCTTCGTCAAGGGTACTTTGACAAGAGAAAATATTAATTTTCCCCTGCTGACTAGGAGAGGAAATAGTCAAAAACAACACCTTTGTCCTTGGAAGGAGATACATTTATGCTTGCGTTAGGCGAAACTCTGTGTGTTGTGTGTGTGTGTGTGTGTGTGTGTGCATTACCTCGGTGAAGGAGACAGCCAGGGGGATATGGAAGTCTGAACTGGCTAATTGATGACTGTATGTTTAAGCTGCTCTTATAAACACAGCATATATTTTGGCAGGCAGAACAGAAGGCTGCAAAGAGACTGAATGTGTTAACACAGTTGCCAAGTGCTTCTTGAGTGGACTTTTGAAATACTGTTGCAATATACTATAATGTCTTGTGGCTATATCATCCAATTGGAAAGTCCCTGAGCAAACATTTTTGGTTAAAAAAATGTATACAAAAAAACAAAGATTGTATTATGCATTTAAATACTGGTTGTAAAAGCAGAGGGTTTAAAAAATGTTATATGACCAGTCATTCTTTTCCCATTTCCTGAGCATGTAACATGTAAGGTTCGCACGCATGTCAGCACACATGGGGACTATAACACTATCATGATCATAGGATGTATGAATATAGGCAAGTCTGCGAAAACTAAGCAAATGATGTAATTATACTCTGCCACCATGCCATGTATGTTTCCACAGTTGGCAATGTTAATCATTAGGACTTAATTTAAGTTTTACTTTACAGTGGTTCACTTATTTATGCTTGTAAGAAAAGTGACTCATTGAACATATTTTAGTTCTCATATGTAGTAATTAACTTGAGACCGAACAGTTAAGAAAATTTAAACTTAAATTTATACGTGAAGGTACAGTTAATAATGCATTTGTGATTGTGAGATGGTGGATCAATTTATTTCAGTTTCATAATATTCCATCACAATCTAAAAAGAACCTCTTTTTAAATTAGAACACATTTGGAGAGGATGAATGTCATGGAATAGAAGGCATAATTTAGGGTTCCATTCTTATAATAATTATGATGAGCATTGTAATTTCTGAATGCAAAAAAAACCCACAATCATCAAAAGCTTTGTGGTTCACTTTAACTCCTAGCATTTTGTCACATTTTTAAAAATCTATTGGATGATGGGCCAGTTTTCCTGTACTGTGCTGATTTGTATCTCTATCACATATGTGTGTCTAGACAGTCATCCAATGTTTCTTTGACTAAAGCGTGCCTTGGCTTCTTCTTTGTGTGTGGGACTGAGATTATGTTTCCAAACAAAGCAAGAAGGGCTGCCTAGAAATTCCCATTTGCTGTCTTTTTTTTCTTTCGCAAATTTTTTCTTGGGTACAAGGAGAGAAGGTTTACTCAATCTTGTGTGGCTCAGCATTCTCATGCTTACATTCAGATTGCCACCCACCACAGGACTCTGTATGGCATGCTAAATAAATCGTGGTTGCAAGTATGCACAAACACCTACACTCACTTGAGTGAGTCCAGCTTTACCCCAATGAACTCGGAAGAAACAAGGTCATGTAGGATTACATAACTGGGAGAGGTAGCTGGATTTGAAAAAATACAGGTTATTCATTCAACTCACCATCTTGTAAAACTTCAAGCTGATACCAGGCTTAACCATCAAAGGGGATACAAGAAATGTGAAGCATCCTCTCAGGAGTTGGAGATATAAACTGCTGGTGTAGTTAAGAAGTTACAACAACTATAGAGCTCATGCTGTGACGTCACAGTTTGCACGGCGCCATATTGCCGGTCAAGCCTAGCTGCTCTGCAGTGCGGGAGCCGTTGAACCGGAGCAGATTTTTTAAATTCCCTGAGATCTGTTGTGCTGTTGGTTGTCACAATAGACGGCACAGTTCTTCAAATATATCATCCTATAGAATAGCAGCTGAAAAGACCAGAAAAGATCGATGGGTTGCCGGTCAAAAAAAAAGCTGCTCAGAAGTCGGCTGAACCGGAGCACATTTTTCCCAATGCCCGAGACCGATTGTGGTGTTGGTTATCACAATACATGAGCCTTCTTCAAAGATATTATTCACTGAAATACCATCTGAAAAGATGAGAAAAGATTGGATTTTGGCAAATAAACGGGATGGATGGTGGCCAACGAAATACACACGCCTGTGTAGGGATCATTTCATTTCAGGTAGGACTTATTCTTCTCAATCTAAAATAAACAAGATGTATTCATAATGCCAGATTGACTCATCTGAGAACACTGCGTATTTAAAAAAAAAAAAAAAAAAACTGTCACAGAGAGGTTTACGAAAGTTAACGTGTGGCCACAATACGCTTCCATGTCCGGAGGAGATTACTCCCTGTTCTAATTTTTTTTCCAGTCATAGTTAATGAATGAGAGTTGGTTTAAACCAGAGGTTATTTAAATATTAGTATTTGTATTGAAAAAATCTGAGTGGGTCCATCACTACATGGGAATTATTTCTGATTGAGAACAGATCCGGCAACGTGGTATTTGTATGCGTCCAGACTTTTATATGCTTTCGAACTTTTCTGTGTAAATCTCGACAATTTACTCACCAGATACATGTAAGTTGTCCAAGATAAGCGGAAGCGAGTTAACAGTCCACTTTCTTATCAGCGAAAACATTGACTTCAGCATTAAATATGGGTCCTCTATGCCAAGTGTCTCTAATTTTTCCATGTACCTTCATTTATTATCACCTTCTAAATGTTTAATGGTATTGGACAAAACTCTGGATGTTGTGCTTTAAGACATATTTTTGTTTCATCTCAATGGAATTAACTTGCATCAATGCTCTGTTTGACCGGCAATATGGCGATGCCACGTGATTTAATGATGTGGGTGTACAAGCTCTATACATGGCCTCCTAACACCTAACTGGAAGCTGCGGTCTTATAAAAACCAGACGCCATTTTGAAAAGAACAAAAACACTGAATGCTTTTCATTTTAAAGAGGATCTGTTCAGTCTTCTCCAGACTGTCTTTACCAAGAGCATGTTAATACAGTGCTTTGCTGTTCATTCGTTTGCTTAACCCTCCAAAAATGTTATGCTTTTCCTGAAGCGCTTCATGAATATGTTGTATTGAAGTGGCAGGAACTCATTTGTCAAGACTCGCCCTTTGAAGACAAAGGGCGACGGGTTTGACTTCACCAGTGGACAAAAAATGAAAAAATGGCAACTGTGGTTGTTGGAGAGATACAAGTCTGCTTGCTGGCTACTGTCATAGTATCCTAGAGCAAGGCCCCATTTTCACTCTCCAGATAAAGCTGCTTAGCACTGTTTGTGTGGCTCCCTGACTCGGAATCTTTCCTTGCATGCATGCATGCATGTGATCTAGTGGTCCATGTGGTGTGCAACAAAAAAACTGTACAGCAGACTGTAAATACTATTTCCCCTCAAGGGATTGTTTCGTGCATAAAAAAGTGTGACAAAAGGTTTAGACAATGCATTTGTTTCTGATTTTTTAAAACAGAAAATTAGGTGTTCATTACACATTTCCAATGTCAAGTACATCTGTCAACTGTTTTTTCATGGTAGAAGGCTCCGGCTCTGAATTTCTCTTGATAATGTGGGTTGTAGAGCCCTGCACAATAAGAGCCACTATCACAGGACCAAAACCAAATCAGACAAAAATAAGATTTTCAAAGGTGGTAATTCTATTTTTTCTTCTATTTGATTACAAATTCACACCATTTGCTCAGACCCTATGGTTGTTAAAAGGATTGGCTGATTTATGTTGGAGTTGGGGGCTTCTGATATAAGACAGCTAATTACCAGGCTATTCTGTTGTTGTAGAAAAAAATGGATCCTCATGATTTTCATTTAACTGGCCAAGCCTTCTTCCAAATGAGAATATCTCTTGGAATCTAATCATGACCAACTCTGGAAAAAAAAAGCCTTCACTTGATTGTTGTCACAGTCTAAGGTAGCAGGCAAGGATATTAACCCAAAACAGACCCTGACAGTCTCATTCAACATATGGACACATCTGACTCCCAAAAAGCCATTCACAATCTCTCAGATTGGTGTATGTTCCTATAATGCATCCATGGAATTTTCAGCAAGCCATATGGTCTTGCCTTATCTCTAGATTAAGGATTGTGCTGTATACACGATATTATATTCTACTACTCTCACAATGAGATGTATCCTGAATGTTGTCACAAAAAGCAGCAGATAGTTGACCAATTTTCAAACAAGAGGTCAAGCACTTGAATTTGAATAAACCGTTTATTGTATTTCCCATTGTTTTAAGTAATAGGTGAGGGTGGGAACATAGATCCATCAGTAAATTGAGAGCTTCACCTTTCGGCGAGCTCCTTCTTTACCACAATGGGCTGATACAAAGTCTGGATCACTGCAGACACTGAACCAATTTGCCTGTCGATCTCCCGTTCCATTCTTCCCACACATGAACAAAATCACAAAATACTTGCACTCCTCCACCGAGGGCATAATCTCATCCCCATCCTGGACAAGGCATGCCATAACTAAGTAACATGGTCTCAGACTCTGATCCCAGCCGCTTCACACTATGCCGTGAATTGCTCGAGTGAGAGTTTGAGATCTCTGGCTTGATGAAGTCATCTGCAAAAAGCAATGATGCAATATTGTTACACCAAACCAGACCTCGTCTACACCTCAGCTCTGCCTAGAAATTCTGTCCTTAAAAGTTATTAACATAATTGGTGAAAAAGGGGAGCCTTGGTGCAGTCCAACCCTCACTGGAAATGAGTCCAACTTTCTGCCGGCAATGTGGACAAAATTGGTCGTACAAGGACTGAACAGCCCATATAAGGGGGTTCGGTATCAAATGCTCCTCAAGCACCCACCACAGGACACCCGAGGGACATGGTCAAATGCCTTCTGCAAGTCCATAAAACTCATGTGGACTGGTTGGGTGCATTCCCATGCAGCCTCGAGGGCCTTACCAAGGTTGTAGATTTTCTCCACTGTTCCGCAGCCAGAACAAAAACCACACTGCTCCTCCTGAATTTGAGATTTGAGTTGCTGCCAGACTCTCCTCTCCAGCACTCCTGAATAGACCTTACCAGAAAGGATAAGGAATGTGATCCTCCTAGAGTTGGAACAATAACTCTGGTCCCCCTTCTTAAAAATGCGGGCCACCACACATTCGTCCCTAGGTCCAAGTGATGTTGCAGAGGTGTGTCAACCAGGACAGCCCCAAACCATCCAGATCCTTTAAGAACTCTGGGCAAATCTCATTCACCCCCAGGACCTTGCCACTGAGGATGTTTTTAACCACCTCAATGACCTCAATCCCAGAGATAGGAGAGCCTGAATCTAGACTCTGGTTCCTCATGGGAAAACGTGTGGGTGGAATTGAGGAGGTCTTCGAAGTATTCTCCGCTCCAACTCACAACGTCCCATGTCAAGGTCAGCAGCGCCCCATCCTCACAATATACACTGTTGATGGTACAATGTTGCCCCAACCTGAGCCGGCGGATGGTGGACCAGAATTTCCTCAAAGCCATCTGGAAGTCTTTCTCCATGGCCTCAACGATTTCCTCCCATGCCAAGTTTTTGCCTCAGCGACAACCAAAGCTGCATTCCGTTTGGCCACCTGATACCCATCAGTGGCCTCAAGACTCCATCGGACCAAACATGGCACCTTCTTCAACTTGACGGCATCCCTCGCCGTTAGTGTTCACCAACAGGTTCTGGCATTGCCACCATGACAGGCACCGACCACCTTACAACCACAACATTGCAGCACGCTGGTGCTGCACCAAGGACCTCCAAAGTGCTGCAAAGTATGCTTGGAGCATGTAAACAGCATTCTCCATGTTTTGTGTCAAAGATTTCACAAATCATTCTTTGATTTGTTTTATTATTTGGTAGTTATGCTATTCTGTTTGCTATGGTTTGATAATTTTAGTTTTGATGTTACACTGTGTATACAGCATTGTCAGTAATGATCTGCCTACACAGGCAGTGTGTGGAGAAATGTAAGTTTCTTCTGCTGACAGATGTAAAACGTGATTCTTCTGCAATGACTCTTGAGCGCCATCATATTGTATCTTCATCCATCCATCCATCCATCCATCCATCCATCCATTTTCTTTGCCACTTATCCTCACAAGGGTCACAGGGAATGCTGGAGTCTATCCCAGCTGTCAACGGACAGGAGGTGGGGTACACCCTGAACTGAATACCAGCTAAGCGCAGAGACAAAGACCTCTACTCACAATCACACCTAAGGGCAACTTAAAGTGTCCGAATAATGTTGCATGTTTTTTGGAATGTGGGAGGAAACTGGAGTGCCTGGTGAAAACCCACGCAGGCACAGGGAGAACATGCAAACTCCACACAGGCAGGCCCGAGATTTGAACCCCGGTCCTCAGAACTGTGAGGCGAACACGCTACAGCTGCTCCAATGTATCACTGAAATAGCATTAAGTGCTACTTTTTATTCTTTGTTTTGTTGTTGTCGAATAAATGTATCGATGGGATTTCCATTTATTTGATTTGGGAAAGGCTATTTGAGAGCTGCATGTTTTCAGTCACAAACAAAGTAAACTTGTAAATCAAGACACCACTCTATTAGACTAAGGCAAATAATAGGTCATTTATATAAAAATAAAATTTTGTTTGAAAAGCAAATTATCCTCTTCATTATCTCTTTTGGAAATTACACACTCTATATTGGCATCCATGAGGGAATAAGAAAAAGAAAGACATGAAAGATTGTTTTTTTTTGTACGAAAATAAGTATATTACTTAGGGACACAGAACATTATGGGCTGACTTTGGGAGGAAAGAAGTTCCCCCTTAGCATTCAAACTATAGCATTGTGGCACTAATGGGGCATTAGATTGGGGTTAAGCGGATGAATGTGGAATGGTCCGTTACCTCTAGCCTGTGGCTAAACATACAGGGACGCCGCTGTGCATTAGCATAATTGCTGGACACCGGAGCACAGCGCAGTGATTGAACTCAGAGGACTAGCACTGAACTCAAAGAATGGCTCTTGGATGGGAAAAGAGGATCTGGTGAAATAGTTAGAGGGGATATAAAACAGCACGGATGAAGCAACACTGTTTAGACTGCAGTGAATGATCACTTATGCGATTCGCTCAAGGGGAGAAGTAGTGCAAGAAAGAAAAAGCTGAGAAAATAATCGTGTGCTTGCTTGCAATTAACCTATAAAAATACTCTATTCAACATGAAGCACAACAGTTCTTGATGAGATAAAATGATCCAAGAAGGCAATAACTTTGTCATGTCTGTTAGAGCATATGAGCCCTCCCTGCCATTAAATGGTTTTCTGTCTGCGCTGGGATTTTTTTTTGGTTTGGTTTTGTTTTTATCACGATGTAGGATAAAGGAACAAGTGGTGGAAATCTAATTTTTAGTTGGTCATTTGAAAAGGCCAAATTATAAACAATACACTTCACATAGATGGAGGAGGCAAAGTGTGGAATGAATGGATGGATCCAGAGCACCCATCTGTCCATTTATCCATTTTCTACATCTCATCCATTTTCTACATCAATTATCCTCAGGGTTGTGGGTCTGGTGGAGCCGATCCCAACTAACTGTAGGCAGGAGTTGGATCCAACCTGATCTGGTTGTTAGCCAATTGAGGGGGACCATTCACCCTCACATTCATAACTATGGACTATTCAGTCTTAAATTAACCCACCACTCATGATTTTGTGATTCAGGAGGAAACCCAAGTAGCTGGAGAAATCCCACATAGGCAAGGGGAGAACATGCAAACTCCAAACAGATAAGGCCAGATTTCAACCCGGATCCTCAGAACTGAGGCCAAAGGTCTAACCAGTTGCCCCACTGTTCCATCGCATGGAAGGAGTAAATAAGATAAAAATAAAGAAATAAGTAATATTTTCAGAAAAATTATGTAATATATAAGTTGCAGCAACACCCCTGATGATTTCATATAGCACATTAGGTTGCCATAGCACTCTGTAGGCAATGATTGCATTCGATGCTTTTAAGTAAGATTTTGCCAATGTCTCATTGCCATGCATTGAACATATGCTATCGCTTAACTGTGGTGTGAACTTTTGAAGGGTGTTGTGTTGTGAGAGACATTTCTCTTCCGGAAAACCGGAATTAAGAAACAAACAGTTTAATTTTTACCAAATTTGAA
Organism: Syngnathoides biaculeatus; assembly: GCF_019802595.1. Classification (NCBI taxonomy): domain Eukaryota; kingdom Metazoa; phylum Chordata; class Actinopteri; order Syngnathiformes; family Syngnathidae; genus Syngnathoides; species Syngnathoides biaculeatus. The sequence goes on along the minus strand of NC_084653.1, from coordinate 9,245,468 downwards.
CAGTCATATGGCTTGAAAGACAAATGAACATGTTAGATGGATTGTGATATGTTTAACATCTTTATAGGGATGCTGAGTGAGTCTCAGGATGGCTTTGAATCACAGCCTGAGGCCCTTACATTATGCCTGTGAGGGTTCCCTCAAGTGTTTCCCCTCCCACCATAAGATATAACCCTGCACCCCTTGCTTTGAGTTGCTTTTAAGCTTGTTTACCATAGCAGCAGGCCTATTCAAATCTGTAGTTAGCAGGTCTTCCAGAGCCTTCCAGAGCCACTGAACTCTTCCCCACCCACTAATCAGACCTCTCCTCCCTTTTAGCCCTAAAACACAAGGCCCTATTTCGACCACCATTTTGTAGGTCAGCCACTGTGTGCACTGTGTGCAGCCCGGAGCCCCACGAGAGAAAGACCCTCCTCCTATTGATGGATCTTGAGCATCTCACCCAGACACCTCCCCTTGCAGATGGAGGCACCCAAAGACATCCAGTTTATTAAGCTGTCACTGTGCATCTAAATCTGCTCCCTATTGCAATGGTATGAACGTTTGCAGAGCGCATTAGAGCCTTTGTGTGACACCAAGGTATTCACGTATGTAAAAAAGAATCTCACACTAAAACTGCCGCACACAGACATACATGCAAGAACACACATGCACACACACGGATGCACTAACACGCAAACACAAGTACGCACATAGTAAAATGAGATGCAAATCCAACGATTTGGTAGGCAGTGAGAGTGTGCTTTCATTGTGTGTCAGTGTGTGCGTGTTTGTATGTGTGCGCACACGTGTAGTGTGTGTCATTCTTGAGTGTATATTCACCAAATTCATTTTTCTCAGTCCGCAGTGGCATAACAGCACCTGTAGTTGAGCCACCTTAAAATAGCTGTACAATAAAGTTATGGTTGCATTGTGTTCTATGACAAAAAGGAAACAGACAGATAAATGTTACCAGATAAACATGGGCTAATGTGCACATGCAGAATGTTAGAGATGAGCAGGCTTGTGGAGATGAGGAGGAAAGATAAACAGAGCAGCGCACAGTGAGGGTGAATGCTAGTTAGGACTTCCGGCTTCTTTCTTTCAATTAGACAAGCAACACTCACATTGGATTTGCATAGTTAATGTGAGTTTGCAGCTCTGTGTGTGTAAAAGGGCTTCAGAGGAGGAATTATCGAAATGCAGATTCTAGCTTGGATGTTTAGAAGACACAGTCATTATGGTTAGGATCTGATTTGTAAGAAAAAACGATCGAAGAGAAAAATGTGAAAATTTTACTGAGATAGCCAACGAGATGCATGTTGGCCATGCCTCATTTGTACTTTTTGTGTGATTTCCTTTGACTCATTTAATCCACTGAATCCTGCCTATTTGTCCGTTAGTGCATTAAAAATTGTAAACGTTATTTGTATAGTTGTCATTCTTAATTTTTCTTTTTTTTCTGTCTCGACATAATGGCTCATTTAAAGTACTTTAAATTACCTCGTCGGAGCTTAGAGCAATTAACTTACCTTTGCTTGCTAACATTCTCGGGCAGGTGGTTTTCTGTGTGTGTGTGTGTGTGTGTGTGTGTGTGGTGGAAATTATAGGCTCAAAGAGGTAAATGCAGGCATTAGGATGGAAAAATAACAGTTAGGCCATTCAATGACAACCTCTGTTGTTAATCCACTGCCCTGACTCTCTCATTTTCAAACACAGATTGTGTAAATATATGTGTAGATATACCTGATGGACAGAAGCAGGATGCGGAAATAAGCACTCTCTATTCAACTGTAAAATTCCCACCAACTATTACCCAGACTTAAAATGATATATGATATTATATTATTTTAAGTGACGTAGCTTTGGATCACGTTTAACAAAATTGCTCTTTTTGGTGCTTTGACGGCTAGTTTACAGTAAAAACATTACAGTCTTGCATGCGTTTCAATATCATTAGCTCAGGCTTGTGTCTGAAATGAAATATGACCTAATTAGCAAGGGTAGCAGTTGTGTTTTTATTTCCCCTTGAATGAATCTTCTGGAAACTGGACCGTTGTGTGGTTTGGAATGGTAGATATTTCCCAAGACATGCTTCTGTGAAATGGTTTACATATGTATTCGGCCCACTTAGGGCCTGATTTATAAAGATCCTAAATAGCAGACACTAAAAAGTGTTTTCTCTAATAGATTGTGTGTGCTAGTGGCAACATGTGTAAAAGTGGTGGAGAGGGTTTTGCGCTTTATGTAGTTTTGATGGTTCTCAACGAGAACAAATGGTTGGATGGTTTCAACAAAACTACCATACCTGTGAAGAAATTCATACTTCTTCTTTTTCACATAAATCTTCAATGATTTTGAAGTGGGTTTAGCATATGTTAGAGAATGCTAAACAATTTAACTTAAGTAGTGAATCAATATTGAGTAAGCCATGTTACACAATTCCATAATATAAATTGTTTATGACATGAATAATCATTGTGGCTAACATTACTAGATTGCCAGTAGAACATTTCAGTAAATAATAACTGCAATGACCATTTGTTTAGCTTTTGAAATATATTTGCTGCCATGGAACGCATACAGATGACTTGTTGTACATATATTACACATAATAGATGTGCATAGAAAATAGTCTAATAGACTTGAGTTGCAAATGGCAGACAAATAAAAACCCTGGAGCACTTCTAGAAGGTCTTTCAATTATACCAAATGAATTTCACTTTGTTTACCAGCACAAGATGGATAACTTAGAGAATGGGCTTTCAACATAGTAAACAGTACTATGGATTTAATCACAATAACACATTTAAAAGCTTAGAGATTGTTGAACAGGGGTACATCTTAATGGAAAACTTGACGGGAAATCGATAAGTTGACCGGAACGAAGAGCTGCTTTATGATAAAGCTTTAGAGTGATGGAAGATGATTGAGATGAAATGACCAAGAACAGGAAGGAGTTTATGAATGATGAAGGGAAAAGTCCAGTCATGAAAACAAACACCCTATGTTTTTATGTGAAACAAATATAAGGGGAGATAAGGAAGAAATAAGGATGAATGAATGGACATTTCAGATTGTTCACTCCTTCAAATGATCAGCGTGAATTCTACATCATGGAAAGTTTGCTGTTTGTTAAATCACTGTAGTCATCATTATTTTTTTTTTCTTGATGGTGTTGCATGCATGCTTACTCATTCTGGTTGCTGCTGTTTAAAATATCCTGTGTAAAAAGTAGATACAGGATTTTATATTTCTCTGTATTCAAAATAAACTTGTGTCAATTCTTTTGGAGCAATCATTTGTGATTTGTGTTTGTTCATATTTATTATTACAGTCTTGCAATAATACTGATAACCATGATAATGTGATGTGAACTTTTCACCCAAAAGTGATTTGGGACAGGCTCCATACGCTAAACAGGATAAGCAAGCAGTAGTAAATTGATGGATGAAAACCACAACGTGCTCAGTGATAAACAGGCTGTACTATGTCTTAAATTAACCCAACTCCAAGATGTCTCTTCCAAACAATTGACAAAATTTTTTTGGTCATCAATTGCAGTTATCAATTAACTTATTACTTAAAGGAATATTGTGGTGAAGCAGTCTAGAATACAGTAGTGTGGTACGTGACTTTTGTGTTTGTTCTCAATTCAACTATTTGTTTTAAAATTTCTTTTCTCAGAATGGTGAAGCAGACAAAATTCCATTACTTATCAGTGGTACTCACAACATCCAAGATAATGGTGTAAACAAAGCATCCTGCTCCGTGCTGATAAATCTCCACCACATAATCAGAATGTTTACTCCAAATAAAGCAAAAGTTTGACCATTAACATTAAAATGTGTTTGAAATAAGTCAATTACTTAAATAGCATTTGATAAGAGAAAACTGTTATGGAAAATCTTACATAACATTGGCGTAATAAGTCAATTACTTAAATAGCATTTAATAATGAGAAAACTGTTATGGAACAGCTTACATAACACTGGAGTTTATTCTCTTTGGAAGTACAGTTTGTTTAAAATTACAAACTTCCATTAGCAACAAGTGACACATTTGGTACTAAGACATTCTACATTCCATATTCTTAACAACTAAAAAACTAAATCACTGTTAAAATAAAATTTTGGTAAATGTAATCCTAGCCAGTGATTTTTTTATTTATCTATACAAATTTGACTGAGGCAAAGTCAACTTTTACTCAGCTGGATATACATTCTTGTATCATGCATCACCGCGTATAGAGAGCGGGACCACACACAAGCTTGGTGAAAGGAGAGATGTCAATGTTATGATGTCCACAGAAGATGTTGCGCCTCTCATCTGAGAATTGTGATTTTTGATGACAGGCGCAATAGCACCTGGAGATATCGGGAAACTGACTTTTATTTCCCCAAAAAACACTGTAGTTGAATTTCATTCAAGTGGCAGCAGGATTTTAAACTGAGCCTGCAGAGAATGGCCCGTCCCTACTGGTCGACTTGTATATACCGATGGGATTTTTTTCATGTGTGGGTTCTTGGTTCTGGAGGACTGGCAGTAGCAGCAACTTTTTTGAGAATTCCTCAATTAAGGCGCAATCAAAAAGCATGAAAACAACACCAATTGGCTGAACCAACAGATGACCTCAACAGATGTGTGACTGCTTCCTGAAACTCACATTTTGGCAGGCACAATATAACCAGGAAGTAACATGTTTTTTAAAATATTCTGCTGAAATAATCAGTGACATGTTTACTTTCCTTCATTGGATGGTGTCTATGCTAACCACCTTGTGGCTTGTATTGAGCGGGTTAGTCGAAAGATGGCCCATAAGTCTGAATAAAATGGCCCCAATGAAAATTTCAACTCCTCTTGTATAACTGAGACAATAAAGCCTTAACATTTCTGCAATTGTGTTGTATGGGATCCTTTGAATCAAATCAGAAAATGCTTCAGTGGGCAGTCTTGGAAACAATCATCTGTAGAGAATAATATTTGGTAATCAAGGTCTTCTGTGTGCAGGCACCATTTCCTCCAGTTTTGTTTTCTTTCCATTCTCCAAACAATGTGCCAAATATTTACATCACATTCAGTGAGCATCCAAATTTGAGCAGATCTCCTCATGATGGCCATTTTCATCATTTAAAACTTTTTAAAAATATAATCTGTGTAACATCAACTTTACTGAAATTGCATTATTCCAGAATTTCCTTCTGGATCAATAAAGTATAACCTAACCAAATTCCAGTTACTAGCGCTCCCTTTGAATCCGGCGGCGGGCGCCCCAGCCAGGACACGCTGCATCCACTCAATGAAAGACCAGTCTGTCAGTGCACTCTGAAGCACTTTCTTGTAGACATGTGGTTCTTATTTTGAAGCCGGAGGAGCGGATTAACATAAAAGAGGGTGTGTAACAGTTTTCGTATTCAAAACCCAGCCTGGAGCAAGAGGGGGCCATGTTGGGATTACCTCATTTAAGATCCCTTAAAACTCTGTTTACCTTGCAAAGTGCGCATCTTAAACGAAGTATTGCTCTGGCAGCAAACATTCAGGGTCATTGCCATTAACAACCTTATTGCACAGGAAACTAGGCATACATTGGCAAGATGACACCAACTATGATGTGCTCTTGTGTTATTATACTGTATAAGCAAGCAATAAAATGGAAGATGACCAAGTCATGCACTTCGTGATTGTGCCATAGAATAGGAAAATAGCCAAACAGGAAGCTAACTGAAGCTTACGCTCTTCCCAGATGTCACAATTGGAGGACAACATTGTTTTTGTTTTTGTGTTTTTGTCAAATGTGTCCTCTAAGTCATTCACCACAATAGAAAGAAACATTGGTAAGCAATTCCCAACACAACTTGGTTAGTAGAGTTGCTAACTGCAGGCTTCAACTACTACACCAACTCCTGCTATTTTGTATTTTCTGGCAGTCTTTGCTGACGCTGATTTACAGAAGTCAGTACATGTAACACCACAAACTTCTGCTTTGAGTTGGGACACTTGGTCTCTCTCTCTGGAGCAATCATTTTGTGTGCTATACCGTTGTTTATTACCAAGTACATCAACACTATGATAAACAAACATGAGGTCTTTATTATTGTACTTTTTTTGAAACTGATCTGAAGGAGCAATTTTCATTTTTAAGTTGCTCTGTGAAATCCATTTATCTCGTCATCATACTGTTTGCCACCCATAAAAGCGCATTGAGTGTTTGGGAGTTACAAAAGGTCGTTTACCACTTCCCATAGTTTTTATGAAAAAAAATAAGGAAATGAATTGTGAACAGTCTAACTAGAGAGTACACAAAGTAGCTCCAGCCATTTGGGAACTGCACAGAGCTTTTTATTTTATTTTTCACACAGATCAAAATGAATACAATACATGGGACTTATAAATCCTACCTGACGTTAGAATCCCATCCCAACATAGCCTTTTCCCTGTCTTTTCTAGCAGCTCATCTTGAAGATGCTTCCTCTTTCATGACTGCCATATACCACATATGAGTTTCTTCATAACACAAAGGGTCTTGTGAATGGTCAATTGAAAAAGACCTGATATGAAGAAATCCATTGTCTAAGAGAAAAACTATTGAATTTTGAGCAGCTTGAATAAATCATAATACAGCTGCTAATGAATATCCACTTTTACTTTTTCATTACTTTGGTCAGCCATGTTATTAAGCTCTAAATATAACCTCATTATATATTCCATTTCTATCAGCTTAATTCGAAAACCAAATGGTTCTCTGAACATCAGGTGTGTATTTCACGTTACAATTCATGCACAGACTGGAACTCTTTCTTTTTTTTTCCCCCTCACGTTTTCAATCCATCTCTCTGAGTTATAGCCACCATTCACACGCGCTGCCACGAGATAAAGGCAGTGGGATTGCAAATAGTTGAGAGAAACATGGCGAAGCTTCTTGATGAAAAAATGAAATTATTTTACTGATTGGTCCTGAACAACATTTCACCATGACATTAATTCAGCCAAAGTGTTTCTGTGGTGATATGAAATGGGGCCTGAATCAGCAAGATAAATGTATGTGATCTAATAAAAAAAAATAGGTGAGTAAAAATCGTACCTATGTGTTAAAATAAAATAAAATAAAATAAACCCATCATCAAATGGCATAAAATCTGTAATTAGAATTAAGTTGCTACCTAATGACCTTGACCCTTAGAGGTGGGGCACATGATGTCTGAATCTGAATCAATGAGCTAATCTTTTGTGGCATAGGAGTCAAAGGTCATAGATGAAGCAGCGATAACAGACAGAGCTAATGAATAACAATACAGGGATTAATTGGATGTCCATCCCAGTTAGGGAGGAGGTTTGACCAATGATGCCCAACAAATTTCACATTAGGAATTCAAGTCATTGAGTCCAATGCAATTCCAAGTCTTATTTCACGGTGCATACAGCTGTTGTAATATATAATGGAACCTTAGAGGTTGAACATCATTTGTTCTTGAGTCTTGTTCAAAGTATACCTACCTGTATATAAAAATTAAAATGTTCACTGCAGCAATGACTATGAAATGTAATGTTGCAAAATGATTTTCGGGGCAAACACAAGGAGAGTAGATATTTTACTGAGCATGTGTTTGTTTGTTGTCATGAATATCCAATTACCATGGGACCATTTTGGTGAAAATCCAGATGAAGGCAAGCTTGAATCCAGGAATAACTTTTCATTGTTATCAAGAGTTAAGGCATGTGTCTTCCTGCTCACTAGAAAGTCTTGGAAATCAATTAAGCAATGATATTACAATCTTAGACAAACAATTAGTTATCTTGTTTTCAAATGTATTTTCATGGGTGTTATCTTCATAATAACAGTTAATGTTATCTGCTCGATTGCGAGAAGGAAAAAACACTGATTGGCTAGCTCGTGGTTGTGCATTACTTTTGTGTTTTTTGTAACACAAGCATTGACATATTCTATGGAAGTGGCCATGTATTTTGTTGGGACTCAGAGACACTCAACAAAATAAATGTTGTATTTAAATCTAATATACAGTACCTTGGGCAATGTCTCTATCTTTGTAACCCAGAGAAGCCTTTTTCTTAATAGGCATTTTATCAATACCCGTCCTGCTGCCACTCTCCCTGGCAAACATAAGGTTTGCAGCCAAGTATTTCCTTCAGAGACAAAAAAATTCTCAAGCTGCTTCATGTTGTTGGCCTGTGGGTCGACTGTCAGAAACCCGACCTGTGATTATGTTGTGGGTTTCGATCTGACAGACCTCTTCCTGCTAGTTTCCTTCACTTTCCTCCGGAGCTTTGATGGCTGAGGAAACCGTCTTCACTGGCTCCTGAGTTTTCTTTCCAGGCCCTATGAACGGAAGACCTACACCTGAAGGCTGTTAGTCGGTCTGTTCCAAGTTGGAATGTCTGAAGGTTGAAATGTTTTCACCAACTGTCTTGGATTCATTTCATTCATTTAGTTGAATTGCTGCCAAGGACCAGGGAGCTATAAACTTTGTTTATATAATGTTTTTTTTTTAACTTTTATTTTAAACCTAATGTAACACTGAAGGTAACAAAGTTATGAAAACCTTAAATGCGTGTTAGACTTGACCACACAACCCCCCCACAAAAAAAAAAGTGGAAAAAAAGGCCATTTGCGACAACATACCAAAAAATAAACCAACTGTTAATGCAATACACAAAACATCAACTTTGCCAAAGGAAACAAGTATAAAATTTTATTAATGTATAAAAGATTAAAAAATAATTACATTTCCAGTTTTCACAGAAAATTATGCAACCAGTTTTGGCCTCCTGCGTTCAATGGATCCTTAAAGGCTTTTGGTTTAATTTGTTTGTTTGTTTGTTTGTTTAGATCTTTCCAGTCACATATGTTTTATTATCTTACAATAGTGACCTTTTGGTATTAGCTGAGCTAATTTCCAGTCATAATCAAACCTTCAGGATATAGTATATATATTAAAGTAGGAACTATATATGTTAAAGTACTTGCAGTAAAATCAAACCAATGTCCACTTACTTTGTGGAAATGATCCTTGCATTTTGTATTTTACTGTGAAGGTTTCTGTCCTCAGTACAGATCCATGGGGTTCTCCCTGGCAAGCCGTTAAGGTCAATTCGGGGGAGGATACTTGTTCTTCTTTGACCCACAAGGTCACTGGAGGCCTGCATGATGGTGATAGCTGAAATGAATGAAGATAACAGTATGGAATAACAAATATGTGTTGTGCTTGACAGTGCATTTGCACAAACATTCAAGCACTAAGTGCACATGTGCTGATGAGGTTTCCAGTCTGTTGGCTTGTTTATATGGTCAGTGCTGCATTAAATCCTTAGCAGTTTGCCGCTGGCCACATGCATGAGCCAGAGATAAGTGTGTTTGCATCTTTGAGTCCACAACCCAAATATTACTTTGTATTTTCCCTACAGATTAGAACTGGTGCTTGGAGATAACAAAGGAGTTTGTAGAGCCCATCATGTTGTTTACACCTGCAACCTCCATCTTCTACATCATTATAGATAACCCCGCCAACCTGAAAAAAAAAACCAGATTTTTAAAAAGAACCAGTTAAATATTTATTTTAGATTCATACAAAGAACAGCATGTCTGAGCTACAATGTGTTTCAGATAAATGTATTGGCAAAAAAATGTGTATGTATAGTATGTCTTTCTTAGTTTCCCTGCAGATAATACAGGTATAGTAAACTGAAAGGTTAAGAATAATCTTTGAAGGGTTTGTACAACTGGGGAGGGTTTGAGGAGGGCCTTTTCTGATGTCACAATACACAAAGCAAGGTCCATCAAGGCATGAGTGGATGATTCTGGTGTGGAAGAACCAGAGATGTCTGACCTCAAAAATGTTTTTTTTTTTTTTTTTTTGGGGGGGGGGTAATTGGTGAAAAAAAAGTCCACAGACAAACCCCAACATCTCAAACCTTAAACTTCAATTTATTTGGGTAAACACTTAATGTCACTGTAAAGTATCTGAATTGAATGTGCCATATTTGCAAGGATTCGAAATGCCTGGGAAGTGTAAATTATTGGGTCATGTGGATTTCAAATGAATGCAACAATCTTTTGTAATATTGGTCCACCCCTAGATTCCAGTCAAAGTTTTTGTGATGCCTCTCGGATACGGAGCTGCATATTGACGCAAATGCTGGATTAATGTTGGTCTAATTGCAACAGAGGTACTCCTGGACTGTTTTTTCAGAAAACCTAATTGTGTGGACAGGCAGAGTGAACTAATTATCTGCATGCTGTTTTCCCAGCCAGTGCTGGTAATTTAACAGCAGTTGACCTCCTGCAGTCTGCTTGCAAATGAAAACATGTAGGCCGGTTTGCTAATGATGGGTACCACAGTCCCGAGGGTTCTACGGGACCCTGCGGTCCACACGGGACACAGAACCCTGCACTTCATTTTCGATTTAGCTCTGAACCACCTCCAGGGAAGACATCATTGTCCTCAAACCTCAGACTTCAGTTGAGGAGTGTCCTCTCAGGAAAACTATCAAATCTCTCTGATTGTTCGGACAACATTGATGGTTGACAAGTCCAGGGTGTACCGTATCCCAACCTCGCCAACATGCCACAGTTACCTGTAACCTTGAATATTTTATCAGTCGCAGCACAAACTGAATGGCTGTTCTGACATCAGTATTTTTAGAATTTAAATTCTGTTGTCAATTGACTTGTTTTGTAAGCAGTTTGTACACTCCACCTACATTTATGTTGTAACAAAGATTATGGATAAAGATTATCATTGCAAATGTGGATATTCTAAATATTATATAATCTGCATTTTCTGCCTCCTGATTGTCTCCAGTACTCCCGTGACCCTCGTGAGGATAAGTGGCACAGAAAATGCATCTATGTATGTATATAAAGAATGTGAATAGCAGACAAAAAGAATACATTGCTGTTTCAATAGTTTATATTCTTGGAATGTTTGGCATTTTTATGTATGCTCTTTGTATGTTTTTCCTTTTTCTGTGGTTTCTTAAGCAAACAAGACTGCTATATGAAGACTAAGAAGCATCACCGCCATAGTGAGTTTCTGTTTCTGTGTGTGTATGTATCTTGTGATCATTCACCGCAACCAAGATGGCTGCTGGTTGTTATCATGACTGTGTCAGTACACAGTAATTTGGGATGCCAGTGACTGACTTAGACAGAAGACAGCTGTCGTCAACATGTTAAGATCCAAAACATGCCTGAACTTGTATGTTTTGTTAAAACAGCTACACAAGGACACTTAAGTTAGACTGGGAAATAAGTCCAGAAGATTAGCTATTTTTTCTCCTAGCCAAATACCAATGTGTCTGAGAGCAGCACTCCCACACCCATTTCAAGAGTCTAACTTCTCAATTGGAATGTAATATTGGCCAGGTCCAATGTCCAATTGCAACTTCTCAAGAATAAAACAATGGGAGTATGTCAAATATCTCTGTGTGGAAAACACATTCACAGCTTGCTAGGATTTAGAGTGCCCAGATTTTCTCTTGATTTCTTGCCCAAATTTACACTTCACTAAAGGATAGTCAGAGCGTATGTGTGTGTTTGCTTGCGCATACGCGCACGCGTATGTGCGTGCGTACTACTATTAAATACAACAGCTTTCTGGCGAGGATCGAAATCTGCAGTAAGCACATTCTTTTTCTGGCAGTACAGTGTAAGCTGTTGACGTTCAGCATGTGCTGATTTTGCGTCAACAGCATGAAGTGCTGAATCACCTTCCACATGGTGAGCAAGTCCAGCAATTTCATGTTGAAAAGTGTGCGAAAGCCAGCATCCATCCGCCACCTGTTTCATACGTTTTTCATAGATGAACCCTCGATGGATATGAATCCAAGATTCTGATTTAGGATTGCATCTGCCAAACGTGCTTTCAGGGAGGATGGATATGCAAAAAGATTAATGTAGCATTCACAATGTAATTAAGCAAAGTGGAGAAGAATGGTCTCTCATTTTGGGTCTTTAAATACTGCATCTGAAAAGCAATTGCAAACCAGATTGCAGCATTACCACCATAGTGCAGGCAAAAGCTATTCATAAGCAGGAGTCATGACATATCGCTGACGACAAAACTCCATTCAACTCTGCATTTGCGTACATTTGGGTCCTTTCAGCGTAGTGCAACAATCAGTGCTGGCCTCTCCCAGAGCAATTTTTCGTCTGTGTTTCAGACGCAATTTTTCGCAGAAGGGGGACATGCATCCAATTGCCATGAACTCAGGACAGGTTAAATCAAACGAAACATGGCTTTTATGCAGTTGTAGGCTTTAATTTTTTTGCAACTCTAATATGTATAATTCTCTTCCACTATTTCTTCCAATTCCATCACTTCAAACTTTTTTGCTCTTGCCTTAGTGAAGACTATCAGAGAGCTACAGAAATCAGAAAACCCTCTTTTAAATATGGGACTCAGTTTTTTTTCCTGCTGTTGCCAACAATTCACATCGATACAAGTGAGAGTACATATTATGCAGCTTAGTATTAGGGATCTTTTTAAAATACTACAATTTTAATAGATCACAACAACCGTTCTGTCAAACTGAACACCCACTTTAAAACCAGCTATTTGTGATCTTAGTAAATCAGGCCAAAGGTGATTTCCAACTGTTTTTCAAACCAACAGAGGACAGAGCAGAACCAGACCACCGCCGTTGAAGGAAAAAAGGCTTTGAGCAGGTGAAAGGACCACCTGTGCGTCCATCAGATGAGTATGGATACTATATTCCCCAAAGGACCAACATATGTGTCATCATCAACCCTGAAAACATATAGTTGTTGCACCACCTAATTCATTACTTTGAGGTCCATGACTGAGCAGATTTTCCAGTCAGCATTTTGCCTTGCTTAACCCCAATAAATACATGGGAAGTACATTATTGACACCTTTTCACCTCTGTGGGTGTGTCTCTCCTACTGCCAAAAGACAAGCAAACGAGGCAGATGGGGTCAAGTCATGTTCCCTGAACTTGCAAATAAAAAATTAAAAATCTGGTGTCCTGTTTCTGACTGATTCTTGAACTCCAAAAGAACCCAACATTACACTGAAAAACATCTGCAGCAGACAGCAAAGGGTGAAAACATATTGGCTAAGGAAGCTCTTATCTGAGACAAGTTTCAAAATAGGCTCGGAAAATAATGTATTATTTATTATTATTATTTCAGTCTGCGTGTATTGTGAAACCAATGTAGTGTCTCCAGTTTGGGACTGTAAGTGGCTGTGGTTTTAGAACTTTGAGAGTGACTTAAAACCTCACTGGCAACCAACACTGTTGAGCCTGCAAGAATTTACCAGAAGGACAGGAATACTGTAAATAGTTCTCCACATTTCAGTTATGCCATAAGGTTAATTTTACGTCAATATGTTTTTACTCTAATATCTTAACTATTTGTGATCATTTTGACAGACTTATTACACAAGGGAGTAATTCTTTTAATTTTTTCTCGTGTTTTTTGAAGGTGCAATACTAACAATTTTCCTCAGATAGTGGATTCCTCTCAAATAGTATATAATAATAATCATCATCATCATCATCATCACCATTACCATCATCATAATACAATTGAAGAAAGTATTTTGCAGTCCGATTATATTATGGTGTCATCTTTCCGAACCAGAAGAAAAAGATCAATTTAGGTCCTTGAGCCAGAACACCATGTACATTGTTTTCAGTGTCAGTAAAACAATGTTCATCTGTTCCCAATGAAAGTCATTGTTCATCATCCTCTTCTCACGGTAAACATTTACACTCTGGACTCAAATAGGCACCATGTATACAGAAGTGTCATAATCAGAGGATGTTCTGTTGATGCATCCCTGTCAACATGTTGACATGTGACTTATGTGTGCTCAGCCTATGTTGTATTGACCTGCCATTGATTGTTAGCTGTGATTGGTTTAATTTGTTCCTCAGTTTAGACAGCAACTATAACTTTCTTCACAAGACATCTGCAGCATTCCAGTGATGTGTGTGTGTGTGTTTATCCCAATATGTGGTTGGTTAGAGATTAACATGATCGCAGGAATCTGGATGGGCCTTGAGCAAAGTCAATGCGGATTCCTGGCAGTCTGTGTGTTTTGAATACTTCACCATCAGAGCTCCAATAAATCATGCTAAATTCAATATGGTAATGAAAAACAACTCATTTGTTAGTCTCAACATATGCATTTGATGCCTTCAGCAAGCAGAATAAAAAATGAATCACAGCAGATTCCAGATGAATATTTAGCAATAATTGCATGGACATTATTGTATAATGAAGAAAAATTTTTTATTTCAAATGGGTTTTTTTCCAATCAAAAAGAAATCACACACAGTAAACTTTCTTCCTCATTCCATGATATGAGATGGCTTTTGCAACTTTACCTTTATCCTTAAGTAGACTGCAAGCAATAAAGCTGCCCTTACAACTTCACTGACAAATAGCATAATCCTGAACTGTATGATCAGGAATGCAATTAATTGCTTTAAAAGCTTCCTCCCTTTTAGAACAAAATGACAGACTGTTAGAATGCTGTATCTGGCGTGACAAAAGAGGGCAACCTTGCTTGAGAGAATGAGGAGGATGATGTTGGCAGAGAAGAAGAAAGGGAGGGATGGCGTTTCAGAGTGAGTTGTCAGACTTGCAACTGAGTTCTTTGACCTGGCAGCCCTAGAATGGCTCCAAAGTAGCCAGAAGTGAGGGAGGGATATTGAAGAGGAATGAGAGAGCGAGAGAGAGAGTGAGAGAGAGAGTGAGAGAGAGAGAGAGAGAGAGAGAGAGAGAGAGAGAGAGAGAGAGAGAGAGAGACAGAGAGAGACAGAGAGACAGAGACACAGAGACAGAGGTCATATCAGGAAGAAAAACAAGAGATGCTTCCAACTTTTATTCAACTGAAAAAGTGAATGGAATATTTTTGTCCATATACTGTGATTCAGACATGGTGCATTTTTTCCCCTCAAAAGGTGAATACAAGAAGCTGCTGGACTGCTCTGACAGTGCAGCAATTTTAAATCACATTCAGTTAAGGTCCAAGTCACTAACCACCAAATTGCACCAGTCTCGCACCCTCTTTATGCATTCCTAATTTTTTCGTTGTTATTGTTTTGTAATCACTGTTAGCATGCAAAAGACACACACAAATATCAACATCGGTGATTATCATGCCATGAATCGGACCCCTCTAACTGAAATAAATTTAAAGAAAACTCAAAAATCCCTGTAAAAAATGTAACTCAAAGTTTTAGTCAGGGTTGCAATTAGTTGAACATTGGTGATTAAAAATATACACCTAAAAGTCACTGAAACTGGCAAAGAAGTTGCCAAATTGTTACTGTCAAAAATATATTTCACTGTTATTTTAAAAAAATTGATAGTGTACTGTAATCTAATATTCCAATTCCCACTCAGTGATGCTGTGGATATTGGTGTGAAAGGTTATCGGTCTCTTGATGCCCTGTGTAGCGAGTACTTAGAATGTACTTTACCTTTCTCCAGAAATCTTTATTGTGAAGCTTTCTGTAAATCTCACTAGCAGCTATACATCCCAGACTAGGGATGATGCTTGCAAATCCCTTTTATGAGCCTGAATAATTCCCAATTTCACTATGTGGGGCAACCAGCAGGAGGCAAACTTGCAAACTGCCTAAATAGCTTTTTTCTGCAGAAATCAAAACAGAAAGTAAACAGGATGGCAAAGGTTTGCCGGAGGACTACTTTTAACAATAACGAGGAGGAAACAAAGTATGATGTAAATTTTGCAATAGCATACATCCCTTTTGGTGGAACGTGTATCAGGTGATTTTCCCCATCTTGACCTCAACTTCGGGACATTCACTGAGCTTTTTTTAGCTGCTCCGCAGACAACTTAATGACTTTCACATGTTGACATATTTATATTGTATTTCTGAACAAGAATCTATAGGTTGGAGTTCTGTATTTTTTAGTTTGCCTGTACATAAAGTGGGGTGTAAACGAATTAGGAGGATGGAGGGTTCACGAACAAATTTAAGTCACTAGTGTTTTTTCACCAGTTTATTTTGTATTTAATAAGGGCACCCACTAACGTTCATTCCATTTCTCTTACACTTATAGAAACCTTTCCATCTGAAACTATTGTGCAAGTTTTAAGGGAATGAGAGGAGCTGCTTTGATTAGACTTAGATTTAAGTCACTTGTGGTGACAACCAGACCAGTGCAGACATCCCATTTTAAACGCACTGGGAGTACGCCAGTCCACAAAATTACCAAAAACTGGGTCAAACCCACCTCCTTGCAGATTTATGTCACCCGCACTGTTGGATTTGCACTATTTGACTTTTCTTTTATATGGACATTTAATGCTTGATTGTCAAGACAATTGTTGGAATACAGTTCATTTTTCTTTTCTGTAGTATTTTGATTAAGACATACTGTATCAAAAACAAACCACTAATGTAGTTCAGATCATTGTCATTTTCCTGACCATCAATTAGGCAAATTTGTTTTAACGCTGATCCATAATTAAAAAAAAACATTCTGCAAATGATAAACATTCGGTCTGTCTTTTGCAAACTTTTTTTGTGACGGATAGGCTAAAGTGAGCAAAGAAGTAAAGTGTCTTTATGTGTGAGTGCCAGTCCTAATTAGACACTCCACTGACCTGAAATAATAACTTGAGAAAGGCAACAATAATTTTGTTCATTTTTGTGCAGAATAGTGAAGAAGAACGAGGGTGCTTTGCTGAAGTCGTCCATCGATCAACAAATAACTTTAACACATTAGATTAATATTAGACATTTCATCTCTCACTTGTGTCAATTTTTTATGTACAGTACCAAAGTTTTTAGTAACACTAAAGCCAATAAATAAAAGGAAAAAAAAACATCATCTAGGTAAAGGATGGCGTGATGCTACGTGTGTGTGTCAGTGAAATTGTGCCACTGGGCCTGTGTCACAATGTTTTAGAGTTTGGATAGTCTAACGAGCACACGCATGTATATTGGTTGGATGTACACGCAAGCCCTGCTCCCTAAGGCCAGTTTGATATATTGTTGACGTACATTTATTATGATTAAACAAGAATTTCTGACTGTATGTTTGTGTTTCATTCTCAGTTACGATAGTCTGTGTCACCAATGATGGAACATTACACTCTCAAATCAACGACTAAGCTAGCTAATACTACCAGTCGATACCATCTTTTAAGTTCCTTTCCTCTCCTTGATTGAAAAATTTATTTTAATAATGGTGGTGGAATATGTTTAAATAATGCTTTTGACCACATTGTAACTGATGCAGAGCAGTAATAGTTTAATTGATTATTGAATTTTGAGAGGCAGCAGTCCAACTACACACATGTATATGAACAACATAGGATCGGAAAATTCCAACCCCTCACTCTGAAATGAACGCTCTGAACTCTTCTTGTACTGCTGGATGCCTACGCATGCGGCTTATCAACCACAGACGCGCAACAAAGCGATGCAAAAATATCCATTAATTGGGCACAGTTGCAGGAATATTTGTGTTTGTTTGTGCCTAGCAATTAGCCACATTTCAACTGCCGGTTGCACTCTATTATGAGGAGTACACACAGAATTTCACTTGCAGTCTATCGAAATCTATTTGTTACCATGGATCAGATGTCAAACATCTCCTCATTGGCAGATGATATATGAAAAGAAGTATTTTATACTTTATCTAAAATGTGATAACATACCTGTCATAAGATGGATTATGTATCATTAGTGGAGCAAAGATGCTGACAATGCAAAACCTTGATGTTACAATTATTCTGAATGTGATGGAAAGCCAACTGGCTATCCATAGTTGTTAGATGAGAGTTGTTTCCTCTGTATTTTAAACATACAATATGCATGCACAAGATAACGGGAAGCTGCTTAGGAGTCAAGGCGATGTTCACCCCTTTATGACCGAACCACGCACATTCATCACTCTATAGATTCCTTCAGTGATTTAGGGATATTTTAGCATATCAGCACTTTCCCACACCGGCTCCAGCAAAAAGATTGTTAGCTACATGCTAATGAAGACCAATGCAGGTAATCCCTCTGTGCACAGGATAAATCCAGCATCAGAAAGAAAGAGACTATAATAAAAATGTTGATTAAAGACAGTGACAGGTCTGTACGAGTTTTTATTTTTCAACCACACAACACACATTTTGCACCAATCAAACAATACAAAGGCCAAACGGCAACACAAAAGATCGCAGCTCATGATGCTAACTCCCTTTGCAGACAGTTAAGCTGCTCTCTCTTTATTAACCCGGAGACAAGACAGGAAGAGCACGAGACAGACATTCCTCACATGGAAGATGTGATGACGGAAAAGGCTTTTGACTGCTCACTTGCTGCTGATTGTGATGGAAACGTGCTCACATTCTAAAATTGAACAAAATAGAAAAGGTTCAGGGATCATTATGGATTTTTATTAGAGTCAAACTTGAATAATTAAAAGCTGGTGGTCATCATAATGATAGTCGAAGTCTAAAAGTATCAGTTGAAAACTAATTCTTCCACTGTACTTGATCCTTATTTATTGCCAGGCTTCATGTGCACAGTATATAAACAAACAAAAAAAGTTGTTTTTTTCGTTAACTCCCGCTGAATTCTGTACCTCTCTTACTTTGACATGACAGCATATTATTTTGAATGGACAAGGTTATTTACGACTGCGTACACGTAACACAGCTTCCAAGAAGTACACATCATTGTTTGATTGCTCAGATCTTAGCCCTCACCAATGTAGCATTTGTATTTTGAGTTTATTGGTCAAGTTCATTGTGCTTGGCATTAGCCAGGTCAACTAAACTTTCTGTATCTATAAATCTTTCTAATTGTCGTTTAGTGTGATGTAAAGATGTGTCACTGCGCTTGAAACTCACAATATTACTAATATGAAATCAGTGTTTATTTTTCCCCAGTTTTTTAATTAATTTCAGCGTTTACAACTATAACCACAACACTTTTTTTTTAACATCGCAAATTAAGTGGCGGCACAGTGAAGCAACGCTTAGAGCACTGGTCGAACAGTTCTGAAGACTGGGGTTCAAATCCTATCCCTGTTTGTGTGGAGTTTGCATGTTCTCCCCGTTCCTGGATGGGTTTTCTCAGGGCAATCCCCAAAACATGCATTCTAAATTGCCCCTAGGTGTGATTGTTAGTGCAACTGTTGTCTGTCTCCATGTGCCCTACGATTGGCTGGCAACTGTCACGAACCATCGGAACGGAGGTAGGACCCAAATGCAGGAGTACATGGGAGCCGCAGAGGGAATTCGGGAAAAACGTTTTGTTGTTCCACGGTCGGGGATCAGGCAGGCATTCAGGTGCAGCAGCGGTAGTCGGGACGTCGGGCGTAGAGAGCAGGTCAGCGGGCAGGCAGGAGTTGGTACACGGGAGATCGATCAAGGAAGGCAGAAGTGTCAAAGGAGTCAGGCTTACGGGGTCAGTCGGAGAACAGGCAGAGGTCGGTACACACAGGAAAACGATCAGAGATACGGGAGTGCGGGAACAGGGCATGAACCGCAATGATCTGGCACCGGACCAGTCGTCCCCATGGTCCTATATACACCGGGGCCAATCAGCCAGCATGAGGCGCAGGTGTGTGCCTCCCAATCAGCGCGACCGTGCAGGCACCCTCGCAGACAGGGCTGGACCTGCAAGATCATGACAGCAACCGGTTCAGGGTGTACCCTGCCTCCTGCCCAATGTCAGCTAGGATTGGCTCCAGCACTCCCGTGACCCTCGTGAGGATAAGCGGCTCAGAAAATGGCTGGATGGATGGAAATGTTAAGTCTAATTATCTAACTTTATATTAAAGACTTGACTAATCAAAAATACTTATTGACAGTGTTCTCTAGTTAGCAGAAGCTTTGATGTCTCATGGGTAGAAAGCTTTGTCAAGTAACGTTTGCCTTATAAACTCTTTATATATTGTGACACAATGTTTACTTTTAATTTGCATAATTGCATGTAAGCACATTGGAGAGTGCTTCCACAAACTTCTTTCAAAAGACAAGGGACTCTCACAGCTAAAACAAATTGACTGTCCATAATATATTTCATTTTTGATAAACCCACACTAACAATTGAAATATTATCCTACACTTCTTCTTAAAAGCCTTTAAAAGTTGTTTTAACTAAATAGACTGATCAATACAAATGTAACTTTGCTACTACAATTCAAGAAGATTTAGTGGTATCTTCTTAATTGTGGTGATATACAGCAAACTTTATGTTTTGAAGAAATGTTGACCCAAACCCAGAAATAGATTGATATGTACAAATGTATTGATACACCACTAGTCGCACAGCTTTAAATGTACACAAAGTCAACTTGCCTCATGTTACCTTTAGTGTTTAATCCTCTACTTCAGATGACAACAGTTTTGGGGGTCACGGGTAGGGGTTAGGGGTTAGAGGTGAGGTTTAGGGTGCACTCTTGCTTGAAATAAGTTGTGAAAAAGGTCACAAACATTCAAAGAAAACCAAGACAAGGTGAGTTCTCCTGAAGGTTGTACACATCTCACAAACTGTTTTGCACAAGCTGAATATTAATTATAGTAATATTAATTTGTGAACGTTATCCATGTAGCGTAGATTAGCAAGACCGATTCATTGACTGCTTTATAGTTATATAGTGCTGGTTTGCATTTTTTGTTGTTTTTTTAGTCTTCCTCGTTCATTTTACTGTTTGTTTCTCCTTTTCAAATAGAGTTTGTGCAGTCCAGACGGAATTGATTTGACTTCGCACTTATTACACCACTTGTAGTAGTTATTAACTATCTTGCCTTTGTACATTATACATCACATAAATACTCCAAAAATGTGTTTTCCAGCAGACCCTAAATACTGCATGTGTGGCTTTCAAAGGACATTCCCAAACTATTCATAGCTCCACAGGCAAGACCGAAACCGGAGAGAAAAGTTTACAACTGTAGGAAAAGTATATAACAATTAAAATATTTGTTTGAGGTACAGTTCTGTTCCTGATCTAGTTTCTTAAAGTTGTCATTATTACTTGTTTTAACACTTTCTCGCTTGTTTAACGTCATCTGTCAGCTGAACGCATTAATCTTAATGTTGTGTGTTTGCATCATAGCCATATGTTTCTCATTCACAAATAAATCAACCCCGTACCCCTAATGAGAACACTCTGTCTAGGTCTAGAGAGCACAACTGCATAGGTAGGTGTTGAAATGATCATATTAATGTAATATCATAAGTAGTTGGTCATTTGCGCGAGAGTTGGGAGGCATGTGATGCTTCAGCTGCACGATTGCTCGACTGTATGTTGCTCACGTAACAGCTATGATTAATGGATTTTGCGACCCCACATTAATAGCTTTGGCAGAGAGCAGGCAACAAGTGTTTGTTGTGAGTGCTTATGTACAGAATGTTTCCTGACTCTGGTGTCATTCTGTTTATCCAAGAGCATAACATAAAAGTCGCTATCAAAGTGCCAAACTTAGTTTCAGAGCACGTTTAAATGGGCTCGTGAAAGTGAGCATGTACAAATCTTAGTCATGCAATGAAATGAAAAGGTTAACACTTGTGTTCCTACGTAGGTGTAAGTCTGAAGATAAAAAAGTCTGGACAACAGTGATGTACTAGATTTGACTCATTTAGAATCATTCTTTCACACCTATGTTCTGTTCATGCATTAACACACGTGCACAGAAAGACAGCACTATAGCGCCAACTCTCCATCATGTTTATAATCAGTATGCTCTTCTCCTGAAAATTTGACTTCAGAGTCACTGCAACAGTGTAGCAACGGAACTAATGAGTGAAAGCAATTTAAACGTATCCCGGCACGCGAACCGATCTTCTCACACAGACTGTTGACTGTATGTAATTATCCAATAGTATTTGACTTGACTTTTACAGGATGCGTGTAGCTTTGAAGTCCAATTGAATTAGGAGAAAGAAAAGGAGAACATTGAGCATTTATGAATGACTGTGTGTTGGACTTTTTGTGCAACTCCTCAAGACATAACCAAGACATAAAAAAGAAAAAAATGTTTTTTCCTCCCCAAATAAACATTTTTGTGGTTTACTTTTGTTTAGTCAGCCTCCACAAAATAAGTGCTCTTACAATTGTTTGGTGGGTTTTTTAAATCAAAATTCATATCCTGCCACCTTGTTGATCCCATCAGGTAATAGAAATAGTAAAATTGTACTTGTAAGTAAAATAAAAATAAAAACTATGGCCAGAATTGGGTTTGTATGGCCGTGTGTCACTGATCAGACAATTTTCTTGTTCATGAAGAAGTGATTGTTAAACATAAAATGTTCTAACATTTTGTGGCACAGAACAGTTCTTTCCTGACCTTGATGACAAAACAAGAATCTTTTATCTGCATTTTTAAGATGTGAATTTGCGCCACAATTTCTGAACAGATACCGCTACTTCATAAAATGTACTGAAAATCAATAATGTACTTATGTAAACTAAAAATATAGCACAAAGAGAAAATAAATAAAATACACCCAACTTGGGAATGGTGATCCAAATAATAGATATCCCTTTACTCGAGGAAATGTATTATGCATATTCCTAGAAGAATACAAAGGTAAACCACATCAAGATGTAACTGTTATATATTGGGAACAGTGCTAACTTTTTTCCCATTTTGTAAAAATAATCCTCAAACAGCTCACCTCCTTTCACCTAACATTCATCCATCCAATTTCTGAGCCACTTATCCTCACAAGGGTCACGGGTGGGACCGTGAGGGCCTGTCTCAGCTATTATTGGGCAGGAGGCAGGGTACACCCTCAACTGGTCGCCAGGCAATCGCTGGGCACATAGAGACAAACAACACTCGCACTCACAATCACAGGACAATTTAGATTCTTCAATTAATGTCACATGTTTTTGGGACGTGTGAGGAAGCCACAGTCCACTGAGAAAACCTACACAGGCACTCCTCGAACATGCCATACCTTCTTGTTATTATTATTCCCACCAGCCACCTCCCACCGCTCCATATGATTGACACAACGCTAACTGGACGTAGAACGACAGTGATTTGTTTGTCAGGGGATCAAGCCCTGAATCTGTGTGTTGTCAAAGATTAGTCCTTCAGCACAATACTCTACGTGAAGTGTAAACCAATTAATCAGTGCTATAACCAGAGGGGCTTTTGGTTCTTTTGTGTAAACGACAGAAAATCAAACACACTCTTCAAAGATAAGAAAACATGTACCTCATATGACAGTGACATTCCGAGTCCTGCAGTAAAAGTTCTGTTGGGAAGCAACTATTTCAAAAAGCGGCACCAACGTTCACTGCTTTGACACTTGGTTATGTTGTGGGACTCCTCTTGGGAAATAAATTCTATTGTCTGGAATACACATCATAGCTTGCAAGTGTATTTGGTTGTAATTTGTTCTACTTGCTTCCTAGGAAAGTCCAATACAATCATAGTATTGCTTCTTTTGAGGAGAAAGGGTTGCAGAAATATTAATACATTTACTATTTTGAGGATTATGATTTTATTGAAGACCCATAATCATGGTAATATTTGGGCCATTTATTTATATACATCTTCAAAGGGACACTATTTATAAATGGCTATTTTCATAGAATGGTGAGGTAATCAGAATTTACAATCTAAATTTCCAGTGGAATTTTGGAAGAAAATGAAAGGACTGAAGTATTGGCAACAATAAAAGCCATGAAAAGCGTCACTAGTGAGATGTTTGGTATCGTGGGATTGTGTTCCATGCCAGCAGCCTGCGAGGCTTTCCTCCCTCAGTATGCTAGGAGTATGAAGGAATGTGCTGCCCGAGAACCACAGGGAGGAAGAAAGCACTGACGGCGAGCAGGAAACCCGGCCAGCTCGTCTTTGTTTGTTGGCGTGTTACCGTGTAACACTGTCAGGCTTTGGCTGCTTCGAAGCCGTTCGAAGCACTCTATAGCTGCGGCAAGACACATAGGGATTTACATCGCGGCTCTGAATCAATATTTGCTTCCATTTAAGACTGGATTGTTCCACTGGCAAAAGTTCAAGTGTGGTCAGTATTTGTGGAGAAAAGGTGGGGAAAATGGAGGTCATTGGACGAAAAAAAAATTGCAAATCTCTGTGGTCGCCATTTATCTTTCGACTGCTGTGGGTCCTCATTCCAGTTAAAGTGAACATTAATTACAAACACTTACACATTGAATGTTGTCCAAGAAAATGATGGAATCAGATCTGACTGAAACCACCAATCTTCCATCTATGTTGTCACAAATATCTGTCATGAGCAAGCGGCACAGGGCGGACGCAAATGCAGAACTCTGAGGCAAGGGCATGATATTAAAATGTAACACAACTGTGTGACAGCTGTCAGAGGTGGCACCGCCCAGGGCAGTGGCCTGGCCATTGCCCACACAAGGAAGCACTGCCCACGCAGAAAAAAAAAAAAAAAAAAAACAGGACCAGTGGAGGGCGGAAGGGGGCACAAACTCCCCACCCCTGTCTATTTGGTGGCCATCCAGGCCATCCAGGCCACCCAAATCGAGGAGTCTGCCCAAGCAGGTTTAGAGGTGACTCAGGTGGACGTCTTCGAGGAGGAACACAAAGGCATAGGAGGAACCAGACAGGAGCAGTTGACCTAAGACGCTGGTAGAGGATCGCCATGGCTTGGGCGAAAGGCTGCCGTGGGTTGGTCGCCGCTGAGACACGGACGTGAGGCAGCCGAGGATCGGTCACCATCGAGGCATAGTCCTCAGGCTGCCGAGGATCGGTCGCCGCCGAAGCTTGGTCATCAGGCGGCCGTGGATGGGTCGCTGGCAAATCAGGACCAGAAGGTTCCCAAGGGTCAGTTGCCATCAAGGCGTGGTCCTCAGGGTGCCGAGGATCGGTTGCCATCGAGGCGTGGTCCTCAGGGTGGTAAGAATAGGTCGCCGCCGAGGCGGGGTGGTGAGGCGTCGATGCGTTGCCGATGAAACAGGAGGAGGAGGCAGCTGTGGATCATTCACGGAGGGTGGCCGAGAAACCGGCTTGGTTCCCACAAATGCATGGATGAGCATCAGTTGCGAATCTGTCGCCGGAGAAAAAACAAGGGGACTCAGCCAGTACTCTAATTCATGCTAACCTGGTCCATGAGGACTGCAGTTTCAGCACTCCTCCACTCCAATTGATCCTGTATATGGCGGAAGAAGGCATTATAGACCTTGGTCCGCTACACCTCAAGGGCTGTGGAATCATTGTCCCTCTGGGCCAGAAGCTTCGAAATCGACTCAGTGTCTGCTGGATTTGTTGTCGGCGAAGCGTTAGCCCAAGTCGGCTGAGGCTCGGTCACCGATGAGACGTGGATGGACGCATGCAGCTTGGCCGTCGCTGGAGTGGAAGCGGGATTCCGCTGTGGCTCGGTTGCTAGCGAGACGTGTATGGACTTCAGCTGTGGCTTGGTCGCCACTTGGGCGGAAGCGATAGTCCGCTGCGTCTTGGTTGCCGGTGAGGCGTGGGTGGAAATCAACTTCGGTTCGGTCGCCGGTAAGGCGTGGACGGATATCGCCTGTGGCTTGGTCATTGCTGGGGCAAAAACGATAGTCCACTGCGGCTTGGTCGCCGCTGAGGCATGGGGGGAAATCAGCTGTGGGTTGGTCGCTGGCAAGGTGTGGATGGACGTCAGCTGCGGCTTGGTCAGAGAGCAGTGGGAGGCACAAGGCAGCACCCGACTTGGGGTCTCCTTTTGCCGCTACGCGGAGGGCCGGGCTAAATGGCCACACAAGTCCCCCAGAAAGGATCGTAGGAAGAGGACTTGGACGCACAGGGCAAAGGTAATCGGGGGCTGGAAGCATAGTGCGGAAAAATAAACTGACCTGGACTGAACACCGGGAGGGAAAAACTGTAAGGTTCACCAACCAGACATTCATTAAACAGGACAAAAAAGGAAGCAAACACACCAGTTCAAGTCTCGCGAGGAAAGAGGAGAGAAACTGTGTTGTACAATTCACCACTGCACTCTCTGATTATCCTTTCCTCAGCACCTTATTTAGTTTTAAGATGCCCCTTATTTACATGAATGTTACAAAAAGAAGAGGACAAGCAAAACAGTTGGAAACAAGATGTACATGTTTGTTCATGTGTGTGTGCATGTGTGGAAGATTGTTGAATACATGCATGGTCATCATTTCTTTAACAGGCAGCAGTTCCAACAGTTCTGATGATTAGATGATTTTGTTCTTGCTATCTCCTGCTAGGAGGCTGCCACGTTATCTAGAGCAGAGCAAAGCATTTCTTTATTGGAAGCAGGTGTATGATAATTATGATCACAATTATTCCTACATTTCCCCCCTGTTTAACTGACATTTGCTACCACATTTTCTAGAGCAGAGCAAAGCATTCTTCATTGCAGGCAGAGCAAAGCATTCTTCATTGCTGACAGAGCAGTAACTAAATTGTAGCAGAGCAAAGCATTTCTTCATTGCTGTCAGAAGCTGTTACTTAATACTATTTGCAATTATTTCTACATTATCCTCCTGTTTATCCTACATTTGCTCAAATCCTTAAATCATCTAATAGATCACCCGTTCGGCTTACACTCGGAGGAACATATAGCACTAATTACTTGTAATCGTCTGGATCAGAGAACAGTCATAACGTCATCATCGTGGTCAACAATATCACTGTCATTACTCTGTTGTGCCAATATTGGATATATTTTTGCCAATTTTGAATTTGTCGGGGCAATAGCAGTGGTTATAAGTTGGTTAAGTGATGTTTTTATTCAGGGAATACAACAACATCCACACAATGCAAGAATAGCTGCAAACACCTATAGAAACCAGGACAGAGAACACCAAATTTTTAGATTTGCTAAACATTTTTTCCCCACCACTCAGACCTGGCTGATGTGTGTGAGGTTGCAGCTGGTTGTTCCCTTATGGCAATAAAGCCTCCTTCCGTATAATTACCCAGTTTCTGTACATTGTAATGTATGTAGTTGATTCTTTCAACGTTTTTATTCAGAGTTATCCATAACAAGATGGCTTCCCATCCTGCAGCAATCTCGTTAACCAACTTATACTCATCTGGTATGCAGTTGGGATGCCATTTGCATCAATGTATGTCAGATCTCCATCTTTCCAAGAGGACCTCCGCCTTCGGGAGAACCCAAGGGGAGGTCCAAAGATGGATGCGGCCAATTGTATATACTCTGCTTTGGATGGAAATACAGTCATAGATAAAAGCAGTGATACCAGTGTACACGTTCCTGCTGCATTTATCAGTGTGTCATACAACTTTTGACCAACACACCACCACAACAAATCGCTGCATGGGAGCAGTGGGGCAGTTTGCAGATGGATATCATGACACCATGTTTTGTTGAGACTTCCCACCTTAAAATATGTCCCTGTAAAGCTAACACAGGCGAAATTAGCCAATGCAACATTAGTACAAAATATCAGTTTATCATTTACTGCCTTAGTTGTTGGATAAACATTTTTCCATTTCTGACAAGTGGTGTTAGGAGTTGTTTTAGTCATTACCTCCAGGGTACATTGTGTTGGGATTTCTGTTGGAATGACGCGCATTAGTGGCCCAGGGCCCATGCATGTGATGTAACTATAGTTTACCTTGTTAGCTGCATTCTACATTAATAACAACCAGTTTTGTTTCCTATTTGTAAAAAAGATAATCATAATAATGAAAAAATTTTCCTCAGGCTTTTTCGGTTAAAATACTCCCCCATAGTATACGTACTCTTTTGTATGGCATTCGGGTTTAAGGTAGCATTAAATTGGCAAATGGTGAGAAGAAAGTGGGGATAAGCCCAAAGATGGAATCCCCAGCAATTAGAGTCTGCCAAGGAATTGAAAAAGTGCTGAACTGATTCACTGGGAGGCACACATGGAGTCCTCCTCTCATGCCTTGGTGACTCCCGCATAGTTGTTTACCAATGTTATTTGAAATGAGAAGTCTTTATCTTATGTGTGGTAGGCATAGTTGACTGAGTATAATTATTGGTTCTGTTGTTATGTATTTTTATCAGCTTTACCGGTGTCCAAAAGTAGCATATGAACAAAAATATCATTACGGCTGTCAACGTTGCAGCCCAACATGCTATCATATTATTTAGCCATTTTGAAGTCATGTCGACCAAGTCACCCCTAAATGAGTCAAGTGTCTTTTAAATCTTCACCAGCCTTCAGGTATTTTCAGATACTATAAATATGCACCCACCGTATGCTGGACTTTGCTCACCTTTCCCCTTGAGTGACTCAGCTGAGATGACCTTTTACAGTGTGTAAGGTGTATCTACGTGTTTCTTCCTGGTGTTATGTCCATGTCATTCAGCTCTTGCTCAGTCTATGCCAGTGTTTGGGTAAAACTGCATGTACAGTAGATGTTAATTCATAAACAGACATAGGATGAATAGACAAATGGCAGTAATAATGTTATTAAAGCACAGTAATTTGTTACATTTTTTTTTCTGATGGTGTAGTGCAGGGATGTCAAACTCATCTCTCTTGCGGGCCGCGTTGTAGTTCGCGTTTCTCTCAGAGGGACATTTCGAGTGAAGGCAGCATGGGATCGATTCCCGCTAAGTGATGGTGTCAACATCTGCACTGCGACTGGCTGGCGACCAGTTCAGGGTGTAGTCTGCTGATGCGCGAAGTTAGCTGGGATTGGCTCCAGCTCTCTCTCCGAATAAATGCAAAAGGGTTGCATCAGGAAAGGTATCCGGCATAAAAAAATCAAAAAGTACCACCATGTCAATGGCACAAAAATGGCTTCTGTTTGTTTGTTTCTAGTCCTATCAAATTGATGCATGTGAAATTTCCTAGTGACACGCCAATAGAAAACAATGTTTTTTTTTTGTTTTTCAAAAGAAGTTAATGGATACACAGAATCCCCCAACTTTTTTTTTTTTTTTTTGCATTCATTATCAATTAATAGCATTGGTATTATCTCTGGATCTGTGCAAACAACACACTCTTTTGGACACGTTTTTTGTATGTAGTTATCCAATTTGTTTTGTTTTTATTTTATTTTATTTATTTTTTTGGGGTGGGACCTTGAGTGGTTCCCACAGGTACCACTCAAACAGAAAAATGAAAATAACGGGTAGCGTTTTCATCCAACACCCAACAACAAAATTTAACTGTTTAGTCACCATTATGACAGCAGTCTCACTCCCATGTATAAGCGACCTTGGCAGTGGGAACGAGAACAGCTATCTTACAAGTGGCCAATAAAAACAAAATAGTTTTGTTTGTGTTAACAATGGTTTCAAAAGCAATAACTTTCCTACAATCAACAAATGAACTCAAGTACCCCTTTTTGCATTTTTTTAAACTGTTTGGGGTTGTTAATAACTCCTGAAAGGGACCCACTTGTGAGTTTTTGTTTTTTTCCCTTCATCATTCATCTTTCTCTCATTGTGTGGAAATTATTGGTAATTTGTATGGTCTCCCAAACAGTGTTTTGAATGGAATGAGATCCTTACGTGGTTGTAATGTATGTATAGTTAGACTAAATCTATCATTGTGTCCAAATTGCCCCGACGTGTGATTGTGAGTGTGGCTGTTTGTCTCCATGTGACCTGCAATTGGCTGGCAACCGGGTCAGGGTGTACCTTGCCTCCTGCCCGTTGACAGCTGGGATAGGCTCCAGCCCTCACCGCAACCCTTGTGAGGATAAGCGGCTAAGAAAATGGGTGGAGGGATGATTGGATGTGTAGCTTGAGGAAACTGACCACGTTTTGGATTCACATTCCCTTGTGGATTATGTTGCACACAGATCAAACAAGCCCTACAAAAAAAAGTTTTTTTGCATAGAAGTTAAATCCATGGATCATGTAATGCCTTTGTACCAGGGCTACCATTCCCCCTGTTGAGACCTGAGACTTCCCATGGCTCAAGATTGCCGCCCACTTAAATAAAATTATCTGTAAATGTTATTTAAATAGGGGGCAAGCTGGATCTGCTGTAAAGTGTTGGCCTCACAATTGTGTGGAGTTTGCATATTCGCCCCTGGCCTGTGTGGGTTTTCTCCGGGCACTCCGGTTTCCTCCCAAATCACAAACACATGCATTAATTGGACACACTAAATTGCCCATTGGTGTGATTATAAGTGCAACTGTTGTCTGTCTCCATGTGCCATGTGATTGGCTGGCAACCACTTCAAGGTGTACTCTGCCTCCTGCCCGATGACAGCTGGGACAGGCTCCAGCACTCCTGTGACGGTGAGGTGGATGGATGGATGTTAAACACATAACTGTATTGGATTTGGTCTGAGGGCAGTAGGAGGAGGTTCTGTATTAATAGTCTTTCCTTGTGCACAGTATACAGTAGTTTTTGTTTATCCATTCATAGCATTAGCCTGACCTTATCCAAGCTGACTTTGGGCAAGTGGTAGAGTACATGCCAAACCAGTCGCCAATTGATTGGCAGTGTAACTGTTAGAACGGCAGTATGTTTCACTTTCAAATGCAAAGCATGTTTTCATGATGGCGACTAAATACAATGTGACTATAAGACAATAGAAGGTAATTAAAGGAAGACTCTCCCAAAAATT
The DNA here is from genome assembly GCF_019802595.1 of Syngnathoides biaculeatus. Classification (NCBI taxonomy): domain Eukaryota; kingdom Metazoa; phylum Chordata; class Actinopteri; order Syngnathiformes; family Syngnathidae; genus Syngnathoides; species Syngnathoides biaculeatus. The sequence goes on along the minus strand of NC_084653.1, from coordinate 9,214,983 downwards.
CATATGTACAATAAAATAAATAATAATGTGAAGTAATATTATTACATGTTTTGGACATTAATTGAAAAAAAATGAAAATAAAGAACATTTTTGAAATCCAAGTAAAATCTGAATATGTGCCAGCTTTCACAGACAGACGCAGGAGAAACGTCCGTGACCTCGCCCCTGACGTCACTAGTGCTTAGCATTACAGACCATTTGTTCTAGCTAGGCCAAGATGCTGACGTGTTGTGCACCTGATTGCAACAAAACTTAGAAAACTCACCCAAATGTGTCCTTCTTCAACCTCTCGTGGGGTCACCATGACAGAATAAAGCTGTTGCTGTCACAGTTGAGGCTCTTTCATCAGCCGGGGAAATTTGCACGCAACAAACCATTACTGGTTATTAGCCACTTACTGTACAGAATCTATAGCCTCTCGTGCCGGTACTCTATAAGTAACAACATACTTAACGAGGCGGCATGGTGGAGTGGCGGTAAAGCGTTGACCTCACAGTTATGAGGATTCGGGTTCACGGACCTCCCTGTGTGGAGTTTGCGTGTTCTACCCATGTCTGCGTGGTTGTAACCTGCCTCCTGCCTGTTCACAGCTGGGATAAGCTCCAGCACTCCCGGATCCTCGTGGAGCTAAGCGGCTAAGAAAATGGATGGATGGATATATACATGTAATCACTTTAGGGAAGTCACATTTTTTTTGCATTTTATATTCCAAATATACTGTAAATAAACCAACAAACAAGTTTGTATCTATTATCTAGTATGTAGTATATATGTTATGCAGTAATATCTATGTTATGCAGACATGACACACACTCACGACAACACTGGCACAGTTGACATTAGGTCACAAAGAGAACACAAACACCAGTCTTTTGAAACGAGCGTGTCTGGAACATCTCTGAGGTCCATGTTATGTGAGAGTTGTGCTCCTTTGTCAGCGTCATGCCACCTCTCCAACATGTCAAGTTCCGCCTATGTGTATTCTGGTTCAAATGTTAGAACAGTGTACATTGTTATTTTTGTACTGTTTGTTCAATGGCGGGAGTAGTAATAACACGCAACATCGACTTGCTGTTATACTCGCTTTATTGGCTCTTAGCACACAACACTTCCCGGCTCCTATTTACAGCAATGCACGCGCGCACCGTCCCCCCACACCCCGCAGCCAGTCGTAAAAAAGTCTGCCCACCCCTGCTGTATATTCTGTCCACTTAAACCAAGTCCTCAGAAAAGCCGTTGTTTGTTTATAATTATGTTTCACAAAAATCGGTGACAAAAAGCCAGATAGTGGATGTTCTCATGAGCAATGGGGGGTCAGAACAGAAAGCACTGCAGGTGTAGCAAACGCTGATTGGCTGTTAGTTTTCCAGATGGGCTCATTGGAATGTCTGAGTGAGAGAGGAATTTTGATAATACTTTTCCAATTTAGAGATGTTTCTTGGTCAAATCCGTTGATAACTCTGGCATTAAAAGAAACACTCATCTACTAACGTTTAACGTGTACTCCCATTCCTATTACTTTGACAAAGTCTTCCTTTAAGTTTGTTATAACTTCTGAAATGTCCTACACAAAATGTTTGTACTATGTATAAAAACTGTTGCGAAGATGTTTTATTGTGAAGGTGGATGGTCACATGAACCTGGTTTAGTTCAAAGCAGTGTGGAACTGAAGGTAAGAAGCAGGGAGACATTAACGACAGGTGTGGAAGCAAGAACCTTGTACTATACATTTAGACTGTGTTCAGGATGTCCACACGGTAATTGTACCTTTGCTTGTTTGTTCGAAATATGGTCTAGGCATAAAGAACATTTTATGTTTCATTAATTTAATGTGTACTATTTTAACATTAGCCTCATTCGGATTTTTGTTTACCCATAGTTTTCACGTTGTTCCATAATTTTGAGACATCATCGATGAAGGAGAAGTAATTGAGAAAATCTGTCAGTATGAAGCATGTAGCTACAGGCAGAATGAATGAAATAATCAAAATAAACTCTACTTTCAAAACTACCAAAAAAGTCACATGTGTTTCCATTGAATCTTCTTCCATTAAATCTGAAGAGTTGCCCTTTGACACCATCAATCCTAACTACTCAGCAGCCTCCTCCACCTGTTTATGTATAAAGGGTCTGCCTACAAGACAAAAAAAAACAACTATCCAAACTCCATTCCATTTTCTTCGCCGATTATCCTCACAAGGGACACGGGGAGAGCTGGAGCCTATCCCGGCTGTCAAAGGACAGGAGGCGGCGTACACCCTGAACTGGTTACTAGTCAATCGCAGGGCACATGGAGACAAACAGCCGCACTCACAATCACACCTAGTGGCAATTTAAAGTGTCCAATTAATGTTGCATATTTTTAGGATGTGGGAAGAAACCGGAGTGCCCGGAGGAAACCCACATAGGCATGGGGAGAACAGGAAAACTCCACACAGGTGGGTCCGGGATTGAACCCTGGACCTCAGAACTGTGAGGCCAACGCTTTACCAGCTGAACCACCTGTTGCCTCCAAACAACTCATAATAGATATTTGTAACCTTCTTGTATGTTTTGAATATCATGCGACGATGATATCATCACAACTCTCATTTATACGTTTATACACTCTATTATTAATATGTATTTATTTTTAAGCAAAAGACCCATGTGCCTTGCCTCAACATGGTGCAACCCTGGGCACATTTTCTACAAACAGTGTTGTGTTATAGTCCATTACTTGTTTGTAAGTTCTTTCTTGAAAATCTACATCGATATGCCCACACCACTGTTGCATACAAAACAAAATTTTTGGTTCCCCTTTATTGGTAACCTCACATATGAATGTTTTTATACATGGTTTGTACAAAACAGTTGGTTGGTGCTCAACAAGTATGGAGCAATCCCAAGACGTGACGCCATGTTGGTGAGTTTTAATCAAAAAATAAACCTTGGTCTATTTGATTCGGATGACACTTCCGTGACATGTTTATTTTAATGTTGTTTAATGTTTTAAAGAATTATTTACAATGATGACTGATACTTGCTGATACTCGCATTCAAATCTGCTGTAAGTCTACATGCCAAAATTATAATGTGGCAAGAGACTCCTTCACATTGCTCCTCATTGTTTCAATCGACAGCCCAAAACTCATAGATACCTTTACAGAATGCAGTGTACTCTCCATCCATCCATCCATCCATCTATTTTCGTTGCTGCTTATCCTCACGAGGGTTATGGGGAGTGCTGGAGCCTATCCTAGTTGTCAATGGGCAGGAGGCAGGGTACACCCTGAACTGGTTGCCAGCCAATGGCTGGGCACATAGAGACAAACAGCCACACTCACAATCACACCTCGGGGCAATTTAGAGTGTCCAATTAACGTTACATGTTTTTGGGATGTGGGAGGAAACCGGAGTGCCCGGAGAAAACCCACACAGGCACAGGGAGAACAATCAAACTCTACACAGGCCAGGATCGAACCCTGGGTCCTCAGAACTGTGAGGCCAATGCTTTACCAGCTGACCCACCGTGCCGCCTGCAGTATACTACTAGTCCTGTATTCAAAACACGTTTTAACACAATAAACCACATAACTCATTCATTTTTATGATCTGAAAACAGGTTCTGTCTCCTCTTCAATGGCAGGAGATGTACCAACAATGTTATGATTTACAGTACAAAAAGGAAAATAATAAGCGGAACTTTACACTGTAAAACACTGGATTTGAACAAAGTTTCTCTCCCTATTCCGAACTGGGAAGAAAAAAAAAGTTTCTCATCTGTCATAGTAATGTGAGTCAATATCAGATATGACATGCTGATGAAAACAGGGATTGAACTGTGAATGCAGCAGAGCCCACTGTTAGCAGAGTCACACCATCAGGAGAGGCAAAGCAGGCCCTCCCTGAAAAAGAAATGTCATGTGAGGAGCCCCTAATAGCATACATATGCATATACAGTCCCCTGTATATGTATAAAAAAAATGCTGTTAAATTAAACACATTCCAAAAAATGAAAGCATCATATTCAAATACCATTCATTCCGGCCAGTCCAGAAATTTCAAGAATTTACTTGACATCCTCATGACATCAACATAACTTCAAAGACTGCCTGTGAGAAATCACAAACACAGACTAATGTGCAACATGTTTGTTTTGATTTAACCAATATTTTTGTTAAATGGTGACTTTGAGACATTGTATGAGGTCTGGATCAAGGAATAAAGCTATTTAGATGCAGAAACCGTTTCCAAGAATCCGACAGAGCAGCTACGTTGTTAGTTGCTGTCTCCTCTAACTTTCCTCACGCGTCAAATGCCTTTGCAGCCTTCAACCCCCACCACAACAGCTGGTGTCTCAGCACGGACCCCGACGTTACACTGTCAGTGCAGCCTCTTGCTGCGGATCAAGTCTGTTAGTGTCAGGGGCCCCTAATGGCCCTCGGAGAAACATCCACACAAGCAGGATAAAATATCCCTCAATGGCCAACGAGTTGGCCTTCAATTGTAAATTGGATGTGTCCTCTTCAACCACCAATGTTTGCTCCAACTCACTAAATTTGATTTGCAATGTGTTAAACCAATGAAATGTTTCAATATCCCTTTCTGTCTCTTGCCGTGAAACTACCCAATCGGAATCTTTTAGTCCTGAAGTTCGAGTGCCTCTTTTTTTTAACGTGATAACACTTTGTAATGCCAAAGGAAGATTCAAGACTAAGACAAATCATACAAAACCGCAACATGACAAACTTACATGGCTTTTCCATATTTTTGGGTGTGTTATGTTTATTGCTTGAGGTCCAAATCAATTCAAGACTGATGCTTATGTTGCCCATTTTCAACTCAATCAACTTCAATTCGAACATTTGAACTTCGGAAATAAAAACTGTCAAATACAGGAATATTCATCGACTACAGACAGGAAGACTGGTAATTTTTCTCTTAACATCATACATGTGTCGTTAAGCCAATTTAACCTTCTGATTGCTGTTTATTGTTTTTGTTAACCTTACTATAATGCGACTCAATATTATTCCTTAAGTTACCCTTATTGCTATTTGTGCCTTCAATGGATTGCAGTCAACCAGCCTTATTTGCGTTTAGTATTTGATCCAAGAAACAAGCATAACCCCATGTTCACCAAAAAAAACGTTTTCTTTTTTACATAGGCCGACATTTTTCTCTATGGTTTGTCCAATTGCAACAGGTCACTTTAGTCACTGAAAGTTTCAGAAACCCGAACAGACTGTTGAGAAAACACCACTCAGGCTGAAAACTCCAGTTTTTACTTTTGGTATTGAAGGGAAAGAAAAACTGGATTTTTTTTTTCAGAGTAAGATCTTTGTACATACACAGACACACACACACACACATGCACGCAAACATGTTGTAAATAGTGTCATGTGTATATACATAAACATTTACATATCTTGTAAAGGAGAAAGAAAACTTGTAAGTCAAAAATATAAATATAAATATATACACATCTAATGAATGTGGTCTGGGCAAAAATGAGCCAACTCAATATTTTATTGTTCATTCATTTGAGACAATCACTGCCCATTGTGATTTTTGTAACTCCAGGACTCTTCTGCAGTTATTTTGATCCACTCCTTGAGAGCAAAGTGCCCTAGCTATACTGGGTTTGAAGGATGTCTTCTCCTGACTCCATGTTTCAGTGCTTTCCACAGATGTTCAGTATGATTTGGATTGGGGCTGCTTGAGTTCTCTCTGTATAAACTTGTTCCTCTCCCTTTTGGAGCATTTTTACCTACTGGAGTACCAATGATACATATCTGATACCAAGCTTTTGGACACTGGGCCGCATATTTTGCTCCAGAATGCCTAGGTCGTCTGACATTTTATTGTCGCATGCATGCCCTAATTCAAGAAACACCCCCGGAACATAGCCCGGTTTTCTTAGGGGTTACAATTTTCTTTGTACTTCATTTTTCGTAAATGTAGTGCTTATGTAACCTGCAGAAAAAACTTAGATATTGTTTCATTTGTCCAAAAGTCATTCTCACAAAAGCTTTGGGGCTTATCAATACAGGCAAACACACAAACAAACAGACAAATAGAACAAACCATATCCTCGATGAACGAATGTTTGATCCCTCCATTGAGGAACTGCGGGAACAAGAAAACGCCCGCTGCAACCAGCGAGTGTTAACTGCCCATGACTGGATAACATCTGCTGAGTACGAGAACTTGTTGGTGATAGTACAAGCGTGGCTTTGTGGTCTTTAAGGATTCCCTGTACAGTATACCCTCTTCCCTTTCTTCCCTTTTCAGATATTGTTGTTTACTGTGTAACGCACGCCATGGTTTATGTTCACCATGGTTACCATTAACCTAAAATGGCCACCACAACGTAGTTTGTAAAGCGTACACTACTTTATGTGTGTGTTGTACAGTGATTTGCAAGTGTGTGGTGTAAAGTCTTCAAAATCAACTGTTTTCACTTCCCTCTATTTTTAACTGTATACTGTATACACCTGAATGGATTGCTTACATTTCCATTCATCTCAATGGGAACCGTGACCACAATTGATAAACGGTTTTGTTTACGATCTGAGTAACAAAATGGGGTCCATTTGTGAACAGAGGTTGCACTGTATTAATTGCACAGGTGGCGGAAACATCTTCTTCGGCTTCATTTTTAATTTTTTTTTAATTTTTTGTCTGATGACGTTTTGAAACGTGCATAACTGCCATCTGTTGGAGCAATATGTTCAACTGTAAGCTCTCAAGTTGCGGATTTTTCTGTACAACGAATAAACCTTCAGCCTAACTTTACAACAAATGCAAATAAAACAATGCTGTGTGACATATAAATGAGAAAAAAAATCTTGTAAAATTTCAGTTCAAGACACCGTGAGGAAAATTACAACAAAAAGCAACAATTTCAACGACAATAGTTTTGAATTCTGTCTTGCCATACTTTGGAATATTTTGCTTTTACTGCATAACTGATGAGTTTAATTTGTGTATCGTTTCTTTTTGCTCTTTGCAATAAAATCCCAACAATCGTCTCTCTTGCAGTACAATAGTTTGATAAATGCAAATGAGATATGTGATTTTTGGTTCGGTGTCAACCTTTATTATTGAGTTAGGGTTAGCATATACGTTAGCATATAGGCACATATGTTTTTGCATATTTCCACGACAATAAACTCTTACGAAGGTTGCAGACCCCTTGATCTAGACTGGTGAATTAGAGCAGCCCTTTTCTCTCCTCTCCTCCTCCCTCTCGCTTTTATTTCTGACTCTGTAGGACCCAGCGGAAAAGCGGCTGAGCTAGCGGAGTGGGAGAGAGCTGCGCTCATAGAAGAAGCTCTCAGACCAGTCAGTGTCTTCATGGAGTTATGCACCTCTGATGCGCCGCTATGGATTGCAATTCGCGATCGCAGCTTTTCGTTTTGACTCTTTTGCTGTGTCTCGTGCTTCCAGCTTTCGCCATTGTCTACCCACCGAATGAAGGTAAGCAAAGTCTGCCTCGTTTTATGTGCGTCCACGTGCTCGCAAGTGTGTGCGTGCGTGCGTTTGATCCGCCGGTTTTGTGCGCTCGTGTCCGAATTACTCAAATAATTGTATTTCAGAGCAAAAAAAAAAAAAAACACTTCCATATTGACATGAGTAAACTCCACGTATGTCATATAGAATGTTACAAATTATATATTTTGATCCAGTTTGAGACCACACAAAAACATGACAATAGACACAAGCACGCCAGACTGGAGTTCCGTGATTTCGGATTATCGCTCAAATAAGGATTAAGTGTTTGAATGGAGAAAGAATGTTTGGATTGACGACTAGACATGCCAGACACGTCCCCAAAAACATCGCACAGTTGTACCGTGGTGGGGAAAAAAAACCCTCCAAAGTTACTATAGAAGGTTCGCCGTTCTGTGGTGGACCACAAAAATCCGATTTTTGAGTCGCTGACATTTTTAGGCAGGAACAATCCAAGCGGGGGCACGTGCGTAAACGGAAAATCTGTTGTACAGGTTTTGACAAGGATCACTCGAAATGTTTGCTTGGTGGTTTTGGAACGCCTTGCCGAGTCTTAAAATATGAGTTGCAACTCAGTGCATGAAAAAATGACGTCGCATATGCTTCTAAATGAGGCGCTTGTTATTATTATTATTTTATTTTTGTTTTTACACCCAATCTTTGGCGTTGATTTGTGGGGTGGTTGTAAGGCTACAGGAGGAGAATACACCAGTAGACATAAAGTCACCTGTTTAAACACTTGAAACTGCCCTGGAATGAAAAAAAAAAAAAGTGAAAGTCGCACATGTCCTTCATACACAACGTATTTTAAAAGCTTGTTTTTTTTTCGTAGTGGACGCCACGGGCAGCTATTGTTTGACAAAGTGTTTTACAAATAGCTCAACATAACCAAACGAGTGCGCATGCTGGATTTCATCTGTCACTGTATGTGTGCGTCGAGCCTTCAAAGTTCACAAATTTGCATGGAATCGTGTCAGGGTGTCTACTGTACCATGATTTTGGATCACAATTCCCCTTTTTTATCTTTAGTATTGCCGATCATGTCCTGCTGTGTCTGCGTTTAGTCTCCTTTTTTGAATGTATTTGAAACGGGGCGGTCAACCGTTGCTTGTGAGAGTTATTAACAGCCGTCTGCAGTTTCATATTTTAAGATCATTTCTAACAATATGCTTTAAAAAAAAAACAAGTACAGCAACTTTGTCGATCAGGAAGAAGACTAACGCGACTTGCTGAAAGTTGTAAACGTTGACAATTTGAACAATGTCTTTTATCCAAATGAGGGCAAATATATATAAATAAAATAAAACATAAACGCGAATCAAGACGTTCTTCTAGCAGACATACCTCCTGAGAAATAGCACTTTTGGTAACTTTTGATAGTTTTTATTTTATTGTTAGTGTGACACCGAAACTGTGGTTAACAACTGTAGAGACAAAACAAAACTTTCAAAACTTTTTTTTTTCTTTTTTCTGAATGTCTGGTTAGTGTTTAGAGTGGATTATTTTATTTACAGTGTGATCTGTCACTGTTAAAAGGTTGTAATACATTTAAAATAAATGTGGAAAAGATGGTGAATATACAAAATTATATTTTATAGATTTTATTTCCAATACAAGACACAGCCAAGCTAAATAAGAGGCACATGATGGATACACTGAGAAACGATCTTTTAGAATAGGTCATTGTAATATGCCGTGTATCTGTAATGCGTGTGTGTTTGTGTGTATGAGACTGTGTGCGTGCGCGTGCGCGTGCTTGAGAGTGTGTATCGGGGTGGGTGTGTTCGAACGCGCGGCACGCTTGTGTGTGCGTGTTCCAAAACTGAACAGGAATTTGGAGGCCCCCCAAAAATAAATAAATAAATACATAAAAAATAAACAAATAATCACTTTGTTGTGACAAAAGAGTTCGCTGTGTGAAGGCTGCGTGTCAAGCAGTTTATGAAGTTAATGATTCGCAACACATAATAGTTAAACTTGTATTTTTCTACCTCTCCCATAGTTAATGATATGATATACCAGTATGATCTTTAGGAATATTTATTAGTGATATACAGATAGAGGGGAGTTGTAAATGTCCTAGCATGGTTGAGAACGCGTGGAACTCCTAAATACGAAGCAAAATATTACTTTTATTTATTTTATTGGATTTTTTCTATCGTGACATCAAACAATAATCGCTGCCAATCTAGTTGTATGCATGAAAAACTCAAATCTCTTTATTACCATAAGGATGCCTAACAAGCTATTCATTCTGATTTGTTTTAGTTTTAACCAACCTTTTAAAAGAAAAATTCAAAGTGTAGCACTTGTTTGATTCCTCCTTAAAATGTTTGGAATGAGTGGAATTAAGAGCAAAGCGCTGTATTTTGGATTATATTTGTATTTACTTATTTGAATATTTTCTTGAACACCGAGTCATATTATTGGGTACAGTGAATATATTGGAGCAGTGCGATATTGGGACCTCCGCTGCTGGGTGGCGCGAGGCCTGGGGCCAGCTATTTTTAGGCGGCCGGTGGGAAGCTTTGGCCCCGCGAGCCCCGGGAACGTTCTCCACTGGGGAGGATCAAGGTTTATGATCGATTGTACCTTTTTGAGAGATGCTGAAAACGGGCACAAACATACCTCTTTGAAAAATATATTTTCCCCCAAAACACGCAACACCACGTGTGACAACCAATCACTGACCTGTGTATAGATACAGTATATATTTGGTGAACGTATAGGTGTATAATAAGTAAAGGGCGAGTGACTATAAAATAAAAAAAGGAAAGAAAGAAGAACGGGGCCAGAGGGGTTGTGCACGCAGCAGCAACATCAGACAGAGCGACTCCGCACTTGAATTATTCATAATGGGAGGTGAACACTTCATCCTTTAACACAGACACAAGTCACATTGCCTTGCCTGCACTGCAGCCTGCCAACCTTCACATGCACGCAGGCATGGCAAGACAAAGCCCTTTGACTTTGAGTGCATACCATTCATATTCTATTCTATTCTATTCTATTCTATTCTATTCTATTCTATTCTATTCTATTCTATTCTATTCTTCTTCCATCAATTTTTTGAACCGTTTATGCTCACAAGGGACACAGGAGAGCTGGAGTTTATACCAGCTATTCTATTCTATTCTATTCTATTCTATTCTATTCTATTCTATTCTATTCTATTCTTCTTCCATCAATTTTCTGAGCCACCTATGCTCACAAGGGACGCAGGAGAGCTGGAGTTATACCAGCAATTCTATTCTATTCTATTCTATTCTATTCTATTCTATTCTATTCTATTCTGACCTAAAACCAGCTCTGTTCATTATTTTGTTAGGTGGCACAAAATGAGGGACAGTTTTGAGACAGGCACATTAGAATTGCTGCTAAGGTTATTAACTTAAAAATGTACACACGTAGATGTACATAGATTACAATGATTTCTGCTCAAAAAGCATTGACCATTTCAAAATAAAACGTGTGTTTGTGGGGTCGGGATGGGGGGGGATAGTTTGATTGCCAGTGGCATTGATGATTTCATGATCACACTCAACCTATCTGGAATATCGATTTACCTTTTTCCAACTCTGGCACATTTGACATCCAGTCTGGCTCAGTTTTCTAAAAATACTACCATTACCCTCCCTCACACGGGCAGGGGGCTATGCTGCTATTGCTAGCATGCCTAATGTTGTGTACATCAACGAGGGGCCTGTACTCTGTATGCTCACGTCGAGGTCTTTGTTTGTCTTTTTTACATTGTCGAGTGTTTTTCGCCGGCGGAATACATGATATAAACAAATATGTTTTGAAGTGAGTCTACTTTGATGAGGACTTTAGTGCGAAAATGTGTATTTTTCTAGACCTCTGCTTCAGTTGAGTGTTTATATGTGTGTGAGTATTGGGGCTGAATTCTCGACAGAGTGCAGCTGGAGTGAGCTTTTTTTCCCCCGCTCGCGATATGAGAGCTGTTTAATTTTCTGCTCTCAAATTCCCCCGCTTGGCTCAATTTGAGTGGTGGGCTCGCCTCATTGAGAAATGTAAATTGGAAGCAATGGCCCTGGATGCTGAGCTCCTATTATCTGACATGAACAGATAGCTTCATTAGACTCTAATAGGAATGTGTCTGCCGCCACTCAAGCGGCTGATTGGGCCAAGGAGGCGACAGTTCAGGTGGACCCAAATTCAGTTTTGTACACCTTGAGACAGATTTATCTTTCACCTATTGTGAAACAACAAAATGAGCTCATAGGGAGTTATAGGGTTTTTTATAGCGCTGCATAGGGGAAATCTTTTTTGGACTAAATTTGACAAATCCTGTACCACCTTTAGCAAAAATTTCAATTTCATACAAAAGTTTTGAATTGTCTAGGTCTGGCCTCAATTCTTTATTTGTATTTTTTGTTCATGCTCAGTCATATGTGCAAAGTTATTCCAATTGTTCATGTGTTACGAAATAATAGATATGTTATGTTGAAATTAAACAATTTTCATGTGCCAATGTCGGCCCCCTACATACAGACAAAAACCCACAGCGAGGCATCCACACAAATGGTTGAGTCTGGCAGAAACACACTTTGTCAACACAGCAGACATGCTGTGCTGACAAGATATCTTGGAGCAAAAAGCATAATCTTTTGCCATTTTTTCGAAAGTGTTGCAATTAGGGAATTAGGGTTAGAATACATTCAAAAGAAAAAGGACAGCATATATCAACATCTCATCAGGGACATTTTCCCTTCACGTTTGGGTTTGGAGCGACTAAGGCAAAATATTTTTTCCCCTCACTTTAGTTGCTCATGCATTATTTACATTATTTGTCATTTATTTGATTGTGAATGATCAGAAAAATTAGATGAATCCAAAGTGAGTCTTGCAACAACACACAACTTTTTCTGTTATCAAACAGGAACTAAATAACATCATTTACCTCAATAGATTCAAGTTTCAGGTACAACTACAAGTGATTTTATCCATCAGCTCAAAGGCAGAGTTTCTGGATAGTACTGCTTCCGACTGCTTTTACTGGCACTCATCAATACCGAAATTAAAATTATACCGCACACTATGATGACAGCTCTAGTATAGAACTTGTGTCAGGTTTTGTCGGAATACCTCCAGCCAACACATTTTAAAAATGCATACCCTTGAAATGGCATATATGTCAAGATTGTCTACTTTATTCAAATCATGTCTGAGAAACCTGAGAAAACACTGACGCTGCGTCAATGCAAATTTATTTCCCTGGCTCACTTGAACATTTTTCCATTTGTGTAAATACAAATTAGAAAGAAAATGCTTGCTACATAATCACTGCAAATGAAAATTGGTCTGCAGGCAGGTTTGATCCACCCCACTTTGCCAATAGTGCTGACAGCACTGACTGTTTTCCAGCCAAGAAACTGCTAGTCACATCTCTCCGTCAACATGGGATGAATAATCAAAATCAAAGTTCTGGAACTGAAACTCACCCACACTATTTTTTTCCCATGTGCTTGCTTTGTCAAGTAGAGTGCATGTCCTTCTGGGAAGAGAACCCTCAATGCCAACTTACTTACTTTGGGAAATTATTCATTATCTGTTTTGTAACAATAGATGTTCTTCACCTTTAGGACTTTGTTCTTTTTTCACCACTGCTAAACAGAATCTTGCTACTAAGACTGTGTCAGTGTATCTCAACTGAAATACCTTTGCATTCTTTACCCTACTTGTTGCGGGTGGCAGTGGCAGTTGATTTACAACACACCAATGCTTTACTTCAAAATGGAGTTTTTCATAGATTTTGCATTCCGACCTAAATCGAGCCAATAAACGAAGCTAGCACAATACATGATGTAGATTTAGATTTATATTTCCTGTTGTGTGGCCTTGTCATTACCTGAAACTAGCAATTGTAGAGTTGTGACTCTGCAAGTTTGCCCCTTTTCCTTTCAAAATGTGTAACATTCTTGGTGTTGGCTTGAAGACAGCCAAAAAGGTCACAATCTCTCATCAGGGAAAATGGGCTTTTTTTTTCTTTGGCAGATGTTTTCTTTTCTGATATCTACGCCTAGCAACTTTTGCATGTATGCTCTATGCGACACTAGGAACTCTGTCGTTACTGTTGCCAAGCATAGAATATGTGTATTGTGTGGCAGCTGAGTAAACAGTGGCCTGATCAGCGCTAGAGTCCTTGAGGTCGGGCTCTCTCCTGTGGGATTAGATAAGAGCTAATTGGGGCTAACAAGGACTAGACACTCATATGTTCTTTGTTTTCTCTCTTTCCCCCAACAGTGAACCTGTTAGATTCTAAGGCAAGCCAAGGAGAGTTAGGATGGATTTCCTACCCGTCACATGGGGTGAGTATCCACTGTCTGTAGTTAAAGTAGGCATGTGATCTTATTGACATTGCGGCGCTACTGTCATTTTCTCCATGACGATATTTCATGTCGAGTGTTATTGGTTTATCATTGTCGATGGACTCTCTCTGGCTTTGTAATGTCAGACAAATAAGCCAAGTAGATTAACCCACTTCTCTTTTGGTCCATTCTCCATATCAAAGGTTAAAGGTTAAACATTCAGCACTCGCCATATGGTTGAGATGGTTAAGAGAAAACATTTGTATTGGCGTTTATTTGTTTGTGTGTGTGTGGTAAAGGACAGATTAGGGCATTAAAGGATTTCAGGTGGTTTGGACAAAAGCATCCTTGCCTGAATTTTGAATAAGCTTAACCTCTTTTCATCAGAATACACATTTAAAATTGAGCCGATGTTTCGGCTCTATTTTATGAAAACACTATACTGTAATTAAATTGTCATGGTTATTCTTGGTAAACCATGCTCGAGGATATTCCAAAATTCTTTCCTACCATATTTTTGCACAGGGTTCTGAAGCATATTCTCTAACCCAGAAAAATTAATTATAAAAAACTCTTTGTCATTATGACTTATGATAAAAGCTCATGTGTTTCTTTTCAGCATTGAAATAAAAAGAGACACAAGATTAAAAACAAAAGTTCAGTAAAAGAATGTACCTGTTCAATAATTATGTCCTGCTCCTTTTTGCTTGAAAATTACTCAAGAATTTGATCATTTTTACTTAATCTTGGATAGCATACAATGTGTCACACGTTGATGGACCCTCAAGGATTGTAAGGGACAAAACTAAATCGTGTGTCTATTCCTACAACATCGCCAAAACGGATAAACAATGATGGTTGCATGTGTCCAATGAAAACTTTTTTTTTTAAACCACAACAAAAAATTAAAAATTTTCATTATGCTAATTTCACACTTTAGTGTGCTTTTTAAAACGAACTGGCACAACAACGTTTTGGGGAAAGAAACAATTCTGCTTGCTCATCTTTCAGCCTTTTCCACTACAAAGTCAATGCAGTGGGTTCTCGCTCAGAGTTTATTTGGGTAACTGGTTAGACTACTGTGCCTCAGGGCTGGCCAGCACACACACACACACACACACACACACACACATACACACACATACACGCACACACACACACACACACACATACACACGAGCATTACCTTTTTTTTTTATTCTTTCTTTTCAGCTTTGACCAAAAATAATTATCATTTGCGCACATATGGAACTGGCACCATCTAAAACCTTTTAACTTTGTTATGTATTGATTACATTAAACATGTACCAATATAGCATGAGGTGAAAAAAAACACGCGAGGCAAAAAGGAGTAAGGTGGGAAAGTGGCATGTTCCACAGAGGTGATCTAACTGGCCTTTTGGTTGATAACATTAAAACAGAATCAAAGTTAGTAAACAACCCAGGCTCCAGACAAATACTGTACGTCCCATAGATATTCTTACAGTGGATAGATACACTTGGGTAGGTAAAAAAATAAAAACAAGGGAACTGGGAATAAACTTTCAGACGTAAAATTATATATCAATTCAGTTTCGGTGTTGTTTATCCTCACGAGGGTCGCAAGCATGCCCAACAGTATCCCAACTGTCAACGGACAGGACGCAGGGTACACCCAAAACTGGTTGCCAGCCAATCGCAGGGCACATAGAGACAGACAACAGTCGCACTCACAATCACACCTAGGGGAAATTTAGAATGTCCAATTAATGTTGCAGGTTTTTGGAATGTGGGAGGAAACCGGAGTGCCCAGAAAAAACCCACACAAGCACGGGGAAGCAAACTCTACACAGGCGGGGCTGGATTTGAACCGCGGTCTACAGAACTGTGAGGCCATTGCTCTATAGCTGTTCCACCGTGGTTCCTAAAAAAATACATTTTGGGTCTTTTTTTTAATTGATAGCACACGCTTTATCAATGACAGGGGGAAAAAGACCTAATGGAAATCATTTGAATTTATTCCAGTTATGTTTTTGTCAATTTCAATGTCCCCTTATTTCCTTTGATGGGAACGTCAACCTCCCCAAGCATGAACGCACAGAGGCACATTACACTGATGTGGTGTGTTGGCATATCTAGTCAACATATCTATAATACATCTAACTTACTTTTTAACAGGCCATATAGGGATGACTATTTTGCTTTGTTCTCCCCATTTCAGGCATTTACATCAACAAACGAAACAACACATTTCTTTGGATTTCTCTTTGTTGTGACCAGTAGCTAAGATGATTTGGGAAAATGTATCAATGGATACATTTTACAGAAGAAATATAGTGGAGTACAAGTGAAAGAAAAATATGAGAAAATTCTACTTAAGCTCAGTTTTTAAGTATTTGTACTATGTTATAATACAAAAGTAGTACTGACACAATTTAGAGATTAAATAAGAGGCAGAGGTGCAAATGCTGGAATGTCCATATTTAATGTGACAAACAAAAGACAGGAATTGATCGATACGAGATGCCAAAAAAAGTAAAAAAAAAAAGAGAATGACAGGATGAGAGACAGATTGAGAGGGGAAAGAATGCTGATGATGAAGTCCTCAAGGTGAATCATCTGTAATTACTCACGTCATCTAGTGACTTGCTCCGATAAGCAACCTGCCCTGGGACACCGCTGTGCACAAATGATTTTTCATAATGTGGCACCGAGCCCTGACACACACACGCACACGCAATCACATTGATGAGGAGGCTGTAGCTATTGGCCCACTGAGACACAACCAAGTCCGGTCGGAGCAAATTAAAGAGTTCAACCTCCCAGGATGTTCACTGTGTAGACAGGCTGAAATGATGAGTGTCTGTGTGTTAGGATACGCCAGTGTGTGCGATCCAGATATACTCTTATCTGTTTGGGAGGCAAGCTGATGGCTGAGCAGTGTCCTGGGAGCTTAGCTGCCCACAAGACTAAAGAGAGTTACAGATTACATTCTTGAGTGCTCTGAAAGCATTCTTCAGCAACAAACCAACACCCCAGACCCTCTCAGGACATGCAAATAAAATTAATGGGCACACGCAACGTTAAGTCTATTTTTCATTGGAAGCACTGGAGAATACAATTGCATTGTGGCGTTGGCTCAAAACTTCCTGTGATTATAAACTTGAGCAAAGGATTATGAACAAAATGTAAACTATAGGAAAAAAAATCCAAATGATTAACTTTAAAAGTTAATGGGAATGTGTCAGTACACATGTGCAGCCTGTGTGACTCGGTGAGTGAATGTGAGTGTGTATTATGTTTGTCTTGATGTGTGACTGAGCAGCCGAACAGTCCTGGGTGCAAAGATACGCTGAGGCTTCCCTCTAACCCTGAATAGGATAAGCGGGAGAAACAAGTGATAATGCAAATTTTACATTGAGAATATGGAGAAAAGAAATTCCATGTAACTTGAAGGATTTTCTCTCTTCTTTATTTGCTGTAAACTGCTTTAGCACCCCCCCTCAAAAAAAAAATCAGTAATTGGAAAGATGTTCTGTTCTGATAAAATTAATCGAAAAAATATTTTAAAAAAAATTACATCATTACCTCACTGTATCGTGATTCATCTTTTGTATCCCCCCTCAATCACATTTTTAAAGTGATCTTTTTACAGGGTTTAACAGTATACATGTGTGTAAAATGTGCGGGAGGAGTAAAATTATTAAACGATACTTTTTACATAGTCTCCCTACTTCATAAACCTTCACCTATTGCAGGTGGGCCTGGAACCTATTCCCTGCGATAAACAGGTTCATGTATTGTAAACATCCTAGTTTGCTTAAATATGTAAAAAACATTTCAAAGTCTCTCATCAAAGTTTCCGTCAATGTTTTCTCTGCCCTGCAAACTATTTGGGAGGTTGGCATCAATATAAAGCAGTGCTGTGTCAATGTGACTGCTAAATAAAAAGAACATCCTTGTAATTGTGTCTATAGCTCCACAAGACTGCCAAAAAGTGCCATTTCCCATCACATCATAGAAGTTGCATACGGTAATAATTACCACGTGTATACAACCTTGCCTGAATTGACACTGGCATGGTTCTATTTACATCCGCTCATCTGTGTTGTGAACAATAAACACATTCACATCTTTCCTTGTTTAAAAATCACCCCGAAATCAGTTGGTTTTGTCATGTAGTTTTCATCAAGATCAGCAGGAAAGGCAAGTAGAGGAAGCATGAAATGCATGCACCTTTTGGATAATAGAGGCTGAAGAAATCCCCTTTGACTGATATGGAGCAGTTGTCGTGTCTGTGACCCCAGAGTCCCCCCGAGTGTAAGATGGCTCCACATGTGTTGTGGACAGCCTTGTCCTACTGTGTAGGCAAAACCATTCAGTGCACAAACCATTAACTGTTCGTGTACCACCATTAGTATATTCAAATGTTTGAAAGAAAAACATTGTTCATTTATGTAATTAATCAGTTTTTTTAAAAAAAAGAGTCATATTCAGAACGGGGCATCACAAGCTTTACAGTGACCCAGGAGGTTCATCCTTGATTATGGTTGAATTCATTCAGAATGCTCAAATTCCACCTTGTTTCTTACAGTCTTGGGCTAAAAGCATTGTTACCTTATACTGGCCTGTTAACTCTCATTGACCTTTCTTTGAAGCGGGTGGACCGGTGAACTGCTGAGACGCGCCCGTTGCCATAGTTGTAATTTCTTTAAGTGTTCATGTTACTGCACTCTCATTTTACTGTCCCTTAAGTTGCTTCACCTACAGCAAAGATCAGAGAAACTGGGACAAGATCACACCAAACAGTGGCCCAGCTGTGACCAAGGAGGTCGAGGGGGCAGAGGTCGCAAGGACTGGTGTAGCGTCCTAGTGTTGTTGTATGACAATTAGGAGCCAAGGGGAGGGTATTTTCACCCACTTGGTGATAAAAGACTTGTTCGCTTGTTGCTTTTAATTATTTAGACATGTTTGGGACACAAATGTCTGTATTCACAGTTGGAGCTTCCTCTGCTGTGGGATGAGCTTCAAAGTGACCATCTAAACCTTCAATTGTACATATTCAATCTTTTTTAGGTTATAAATCATTGGCCTTTTCTTATAATGAATACAGAAAAGACAGAAGGAAACTGTTTGATTAATTTGTATAATGGTGATAAAAGCACGAGTCCTACACACTTGGCTTTGTAACAGCAGTCCATTTATGTGCAAATCTATTTTATAGGTATCGTGAATTGACAAAATACTTATAAAGTAAAAAGTACAATTCCCTCAATGAAAGCAAGTGTTTTGATGCAAAAGACAGAACATATGTCCCAATGGATACAGTACCAAGCAAATGCAAAGTGAAGTCCATTTTTTTTTCACAGATAACGACAGGAACACTGACAAAAGGAGTGGACAATTGCACAAACAATAATGATCCGTAGCAACTGAACTACAAACAGGGAACTAAAGAGACTTATTACACAATGAGAAGCTGGGAGCTGATTGGCTTAAACAAGAGAAGCAAGCCAGGAACGATGTGGAAGTGAAACTAATAACGGCGGCACTGGCATCAGCCAACTATCCATTTTCTGTATGGATGATCTTCACTAGGGTCAAAGTAAAAATATAAAATGATAACATGTTTGAATTAAAAAAAAAAAAAATATATATATATATATATATATATGAACAAAGTCTGTCCATGTATGCAATCCCTACTTCGTATCTTGGTCGGCCTCACAGGTGAGTTGTAGCCTGCCCCATCTGATTTATGGAGAGTGTCTGACTGCATTCTGGACTTGTTGTTAATTAATCCATGGATACCGATACACAAATTCACTCCTATGGGTAATGTAGTCTTCAGTGCACCGACCATGCATGTTTTTGGCATGTGTGAGAAAACTGGAATACCTGGAGAAAACCCATGCAAGCAAGGGGAGGATAAGAAAACACCACAAAGGCGGGGCTCAATTTTTACTTGGGTCCACACAAATGTGAGGCAGCCAGCTAGCTGCCAGTATTTTAAACATTTTCATAAAATTAGATATTCTTATTTTAATGAGAAGGTTTTTTTTTTTTTTACCCCAGAGGTATTTAAGGGGCTGGGTTCGAAGGTCTGGGTTAGATGTGCTCACCAGGCATCCACAGGCACAATGGTAACAATTATTTTTACTTTTTCTTCTGTAAAACAAATCTAATTATACACTTTGCAACATTGTTATATTTCTAAGTCTCGCAATTAATATGAGAGTGATTTGTTTTATATATACTGTATGTTTATACACACACACAAGCTCGCACAAATGCACGTGGAGATCTGGAGAATGAGAATGTTCAATGTTAAATGTTCAACATGGTCACTTTTGGCAGGTCCCGTCCTCACCCTAATTTCTGCTAGCATGTCTGCCAAATATTTAATATTATGATGTAGAATACAGCGTTTAACGTTTGTGTTTAAAGTCTACAAAAATAGCCCAGAGCGAAGTTAAATGTTCACGTTATTTAGCCAGAGCACTCAAGTATGTACAGTTTTGCCTGTTTTTGTGAGACCTATGTAGAGCTTAGACTACACTGATGAATGAGGTGATGTTTTGAAACAGTGACAGTTGAAGATAAACACCAACGGAATTTCAAGGGGCCATTTTTTGTAGCTTATGATGCTCCCTCGTTCTTCCATCACGCTACTTATTTGTGCCATTTCCACTCAAGCTAAGGTTCTCTCCTCAGCCCTCCTGGCATTCACTCATGGTCTTTTACAAAAAAGATGAAAACCAAGTGGCCATCCTTGAGGCTGAGAGGTCCTCGAACACTGAAAAGATATGATTTGTACCCACACAATCGCAACAAAATTTGTAATGGAGAGCAGAAGCATTCATTTATCGTCATGCTGGGTTCACGCTTTAAAGCACCTGCTGGGGACCAAAATGTCACAGGAGCCACGTATATGTGAATGCACATACAGTACAGCATGTGTCCGGAGGGGTTTAAGTTTCAAGTAACACTTGTCCAAAAGTGCCAATAATTCCGTTTCCACTTATCAAGTCTGTGTCTCTCTCTTTGCCACTCAGAAGTGCTGCTCATCCAGGCCTCCATCCATTCTTTCTTTCACCAAAAGAGAACAAAGCAACCATTTAGACCCAATTATTCTAATTCCCGTCAATTTAGCCACAATGAACCCAATGTTTTCAGGTGTTTGTCCATTCATCATCTGATTCGCTGTTGATTTTCCTCAACTGCGAAGCCAAAGCGCATCATCAGTGAGTCTTCACACTGTGTTGAATTCAAAAGGAATGACCCCGCTTTCTTGTCTCCTTTCCTCTCTCATCGCTTTCTTCCAGTGGAGGGAAAATGTAAGATAGCCATGAACGTTACCGGTATACACTGAAATCTCTCCATACTTTGTAGCCTCTTTTTTTTTCGTAGTAGTGACCGCACGTTTCTATTCATAGCTTTACTATGACGTAGCTAGCCAACGACTGCAGTCCTCACTTGTAGATCAACTCTTAGTATAAAGGGGTGGAAAAATCACTACAAGATTTATTTACATCATTAATGAACAGCCCAAAAAGTCTAATCATTTAAATCCTACAGTTTTTTATTGTTGTTGTCATTTCTACAACATTTTATCTAATTCATTTCAATGCAGTGTTCTATTAGAGATCTGGTAGTGGCATTTTTCACCCTTAAGTGTTTAGATTTCAGCATGAATGTGTCTGAATCTAAATAACTTGACTGTAAATGCTTACAGAATGGAGATAACTTTATTTTTCCTCTCTATTATCCTTCCCTATTTTCCCTTACTTCTACTTCTCTGATGCTTTCCTTCTTTCTTCTTCTGTTTACCCAAAATACTTTTCTTGGAATATCTTATTCTGTCTCAACTGTCTCCTGATCTTTTTCTGGATTCTACCTGTAATTACTTTCCCTTTCTTACTTTCTCTGCCTTTCCTCCAAATTTTCTCCCATATTTACCTCTTGGGCTTTCCTATCTGTTGCTTCTGTCGTCTTTCCCTACTTCTGTCCTCTTTCCCTTTCCATTTTTTTCCCAGTGGGAGGAGATCAGTGGAGTGGATGAGCACTATACGCCCATCAGGACTTTCCAGGTGTGCAATGTGATGGAGTACAGCCAGAACAATTGGCTTCGCACCAACTGGATCCCTCGTCAGTCAGCCCAGAAGATCTATGTCGAACTGAAATTTACACTGAGGGACTGCAACTCCATCCCATTAGTCTTGGGGACTTGCAAAGAGACCTTCAACCTACTCTACCTGGAGACGGATGAAGACCAAGGTAGTCACTTCCGAGAACACCAGTTCTCCAAAATTGACACCATTGCTGCAGATGAAAGCTTCACTCAAATGGACCTTGGCGACCGCATTCTGAAACTTAACACTGAAGTTCGTGAAGTGGGCCCCATGACCAAGAAAGGCTTCTACCTGGCATTCCAGGACGTGGGTGCCTGTGTAGCTTTAGTCTCTGTGAGGGTTTATTTTAAAAAGTGCCCAAACACAGTGAGGAATCTGGCCTCCTTTCCTGATACAGTCCCCATCGACTCCCACTCACTGGTTGAGGTGAAAGGTTTATGTGTCAATAACTCGAAAGAGGAGGAGCCTCCGCGAATGTACTGCAGCACAGAGGGCGAGTGGCTTGTGCCTATTGGAAAATGTCTGTGCAATCCAGGCTATGAAGAAAGGAGCAACACCTGTCAAAGTAAGAATAAACATTTTTTTTAATCTTGCATGCATTCATCACTCATTGTTTCATTGCGTCTGTCAGTACTATTTATTTTCTTTTATAAATTCTTCAACCCATCTTTATGACACACACAGTGCCTTACCGGTATATCATGGAAATATTGAATGTCATTTGAGGGACTTTTACCACATATTCAGATGTGTTTGATGTGCATATTTTCACTCCCCACATCTGTCAACGTATAACCTTTATGACATAAAATGTGCAATCTTTGTTTTAAGTTGATCCATGTGCATCTTGTGTGTGTTGAGTCTTCAAAAGAACCCAAGAAAACCATAGTAGGGGTGGATGAATCAGAAGTCAGTCACATGCTTATTTTTCCATTAATGCATGATGTGTTATCCAGGTCTTGGCTGTAGTGTTCAGTGCACGGTAGTTTGATAGTAAGCCACTCTGTGTCACATCATTAACTTTGAGGAGATCTGAACCAGAAGACCAAGAATGGAAGTGATAATGCAGATGAGAGGAGAGGGTTGGAGTGTGGATGGTAAAATATGAAATAGCTGTGGTGGTGGTTGTGGGTGTCTGTGGGGACATGAGTGAGTCGGCATTAAATCAAGTCTGGAGATATTCACTTTTGCTGCGAAATATATTGACATCCTGGAATTGGTTACCAACTATCCTGCTGCATAATTTTTGGTCTAAGGTTTGCTTAGGTCATGATCATACACATTATGCAGAAGATTGATTGTTGTTGTCATTTGGTCGCAGTAGAAAAAGTACACAATGAGCCCTGGTAATTTTTTGTAATGGTTCTGTCTGTATATATTCATTTTAACCCAGTGTCTATTTCACATTTCCCCATCTTTCCAAACCCAGAACCTCTTTATATGATGCAGATATGCTAACCAACATTACATTTTACAAATACTGAAAATATGAATCTCTTTGTAATCGTCCCATCATGACCAAACAACCAAGAGAATTCAGTGGATCCGAAATGTACTGACGATGTTATGACATCTTATTCACCAACTTTAAATCTAATGTCTTGTCTCATTTTAAAGTACAATGTTAAAAAAAACCCATTGCCGAAAAAATATATCATAATAATGAACAGGAACACATGCATTTTGTCCAGAAACATGTACTATTGTATCAAGTTCAAACTACTGTGAGTACCATAATGCATGCATCTCTTATTTAGAGTCAGCTGCTCACAAGATATCCCTGATCTGACGTCTAAAACATTTAAACAACAGTTACTGGGTATTTTGACATCTTGAAACAAAATTAAAGCTTCATATCAATTAATGTCAATTTTTTCAGCGCTAACACAACGTTTGAAACCCAATGATGATCTTACGCCCATTCATCACTCGTGTCTCCAATCTCACTATTTACAAAGGCCTTGATATCTACTTTTCCCATAATAGTTTTGGAGATTTTGAGATTACACATATCTTGCAACTTCTTGTTTAATTCATGCTCCTCCGGTTGATGCATGTGTTTACATTTTTTTTTTTTTTTTTAATGAAAGCCAAAAGTGCTTGCAGATGCAGCATGCGCTATAAAACCCTAAGCTGTCTTCGATGTGGCTGGCAGCAGTGGTTTATGTCATTCTATATGTTCTGCTCCAGAATATTAATGTGTTCCAAGCAGATGCTTGTGCATTAGCTTGTCCTCCATGACTGTTAATGTTCATCTTGTACGGCGAGAAAATCACAGCTTTTTCATCATATCTGGTTGCAAATGCTTGCACATGTTTATGCACTTTCTGCTTACCAGAACCAGGCTCGTTGTTAATTAAAGATCAAAGACAGTGTCACGGGTTGAAACCCTGCTGGTGAGGCAGAGGGAACTTCTTTTCTGTGACGGCGGACTCAGTCCTCATGGTTTATTATCACTATCATTAGGGTATCCTGTATTAACAAAATGTCAAAAGATAAAGAAAACAAATGTATGCTTGTTCTCTTCTGATAAATGAAGATTATCTTGAGTTGCTGATGACGTTTAGAAAACAGACATTGACCCACCAAACACATTAATCTTTGACCTTGGTTATGACCTACGACTGCTGAAATATGATTAGAACACTTCTAATAGTATGCCTGCTCTAACAACATACATTGATGTACAGTAATAGCAAATGTTAATAGTGCAAGGTACATAACATGCTTAGGATACTTCGACTTTTTCCCATCTATATAAATGTGTATTTAAATGCTTTATGCTAACAAACACCGTCTTGTAGCCAAAGGCAACCCCTTGAGCCAATCAGCCTTCTTTCACTTCCGAACTCTCTGAGTTGTGTGAATGTTTGGATGTACTGGACAATCTCTTATTGAATTCAGAGTGCTCTAATGGACTCTAATAAGGTCTTATGTTACTCTGGAGTGGGACAGCTGCATCAACAGGCCCCTGCATCCCCCACGTGCAGCCACCACGGGCCCCAGAGCACAGCTCACTGCCCAGAACCTCTGTGTTAACAGACAGATGGGTGTATGGGGTTAGGTCACCTTACAGACTGATAACAGGGACGGAGGACACATATTTACCAATGCAGCAGAAAGCTAAAACTGATAAATCCAAGCATGTGTACACCATATATTATCCACAGACAGTATTAGTGCCAGTATCAAAAGCAAAGGCTGGAGCAACCAAACACTAGCAGCAAGTGGCTACAGCGAAAGACTGGCAAAGCCTCCCCAGGGAGGGAATGCCGATTTTGTCAGGCAGTCAGTGGTGAAACGATTTTTCACCCAAGTATTGATAATTAACTGTCAGTTAAAATTGTAAACCGATAACTTTTTCCAAGTATTTCGAGTATTTACACATCTTATAGATTGGAATTTAACACAACGTGACGGTAGTAATGCTAGTAATCTTTTTGTGAAACAACTTAAATCAAAACTGAAAGTCCACACTTGATTCATATTGATATTATCTTATTTCAAATCAATGTAGCAGTGTGTGAAGTCAGAATCCTGAAAAAACAAATTGAAATACTTTTGTAAACCTTCGTGCAGTCTTATCTTGCACCCGCACAAACAAAAGTTCAGCTAAGAGCTCAACTGTGTAACTGGGTCATTATTGAATTGTAAAGATTTCTGTCACAGACTGTTGCATGTGAATGGTTTTTTGTGTTGGTGAGTCAAACAACTCTTTTTTTGAATATTACATGTTTTGTTTTTCATCAGGGCTGTTGCATTAATGCAGTATCTTCCATCAACCAACACCTCTGGTGTGGTGAGAGAGGGGCCAAGTGAGAACATTAGAGGGGTTTTCTGTGTTTACACAGACACAAAAGTGTTTTAAGGGACTCAGTAGAGTATGCTTGTGTTATAATCTTGTATGTGTGTGCAAATTTCTATGGCTAGTGTGAACTGTTTATGGAAACAAGATTTTTTTTTCCTGCGGTGCCATTACAAATGAGCGTTATCCACTGAAATAGAACACCATGAGCAGTCTACAATTATCAGAATGTGTGCGCAAGCATGTTTCTCCATGTGTGACCAGTGGTACAGAATAGAGGCTGAATGGTGCGAGTGGATTTTGATATTTCATCATTCGTATCACAGATGACGATCTCTTGGGATCGTAGCATGTGAGCGGACGCGACGGTGGTCGTCAGATTACTGTATGTTTTGAGAATAGCCTTTCCATGGAGAATGTGGAGCCAGATCTAATCGACCTTAGTCAGTCTTTCATCTGTCATTAGAACAAAATGCAGCAGGTGAAGCGACTCCTGTCTACCATCACTGTGAAATTCCTCTGACTTTAATTTGATCCTAAAACAGCAAACGGATGTCTGTAAGTAGTGTGTGTGTGTGTGTGTGTGTCTGTGCATGCTCATGTATATGCACTTTGCAAATGCAAGCAGCTGCCCGGTCGCATGTTGATGAGAGGACAGAGTTTACGTTAAGATACATAATACCTAAACCAGGCAGCTCTGCTATTCAGGCTTATAACAAACAACATCAATACAGTAAAAATAAATCATTAAATAAAACAGAAAAGTTTGTAATACAACAATCAATTATTGACTTGGTAGAGTGAAGGTACACGTTTCGTTAGTATTCTGGTACGGTAAGTATAATGTTTATTTCTTGTTGTCACTACGATAATTTTCTGTTTCACGCTGTAATTTTAATCTAAAACCCAAAAATCGTAATCTTCACATTTTCCTGTTTTGATGTAGATCAGTGGGCTTGATCAAATTGTAGCGGCATTGGGGAAGCGACACATTTAGAGATTATTTTGCTCCACTTGGTTTATTAATGCTGCTGTCCGTTGACAGCTGGGATAGGCTCCAGCACTCCCCGCGACCCTCGTGAGGATAAGTGGCGAAGAAAATGGATGGATGAGTATATATATATATATATATATATATATATATATATATATATATATATATATATACATATATATAAAATCACATAGCATGGATATTTTCTCTCTGGTGACTCTATTATTAATAGTCATTGTGCTGCTTAAATGAAGGACATCAGAGCATTCTGATGAGTTTTATGGCCTGATTTATTCTACTAAGTTCCCAAACAGGAGGCGCTAAATTGGATGTGAGCTCACTCTACCATATTGGGTGCGCTGTTGGCAACAGGTGTAAAAGTGATGAAGATGGCTATATTTTAAAGAGGGTTTTGTGTTTTACCAAGGCAAATTTGGGAGAGTAACGCAAGCTCAAAATTAAGTTTGAAGAGATGGAATTGAAACTGGTAAAAACTCTGTTTTGTTTGATTTAACTTGTGCCCATCCTGCGTAGCATTGCATTTAAACTTGAAACAACTCACCTGAAAAAGCCCTCTGGGAGAGGCCAGTAGCAGAAAATTACTACAGAGCACTGAAATGACCCAGACACATGCAAATCCTGACTTGAAAATTTTCCAATCCAATTCAGCCCTCAGGGATACTCAACATTTTTTGGAACTGAGAGCTACTGCTCTGCTATTGATGAATATGAATGGGTACCAGTGTG